>NC_056745.1:739676402-739931402 GCF_019279795.1 Protopterus annectens | reverse complement strand
ATCCACATTGCTTGCATCTACTGTTTTTGTGGGCCTTGCATTCATCACTGATTACATATTTAAAAATCTATATGCTGTAAGTAATAGCATACATTATTGTATAGTACACAAATTAAAGTTTTTCTGTGTATGTATACCTGTGTGTGTGGTGTCATGTCCTTTGAATTGTGAGTGGGTATATGTTTAATGTAAGTATTCTCATTTGTGGGAATGGTTGCCACACTACACATTTCACAGGTGCTAGTTACAGGGCTTGTGGCTGAGGGATATACTTTGCACCCAGTACTTCCACACTACTTCTACATATGTATGGCTACTAATACCTTTTGTCTGTGTATATGTGTATATACCTATATATATCTCATGTTTCCCAACCTAAAGGAATGTATAAGTGTGGTAAATGTGTGTGTTGTCAGTACATGTTTGAAGGGGAATCTTATACTTTTCCACACTGTAACGTTGGTTTCCTTTACTAATAACTGTGACTGCAGTTCGAGCATGATAGTTTATTGTGCAGTATGTTCCACCTGTTCTTGTTTTTATGTGGGGAAAACTATCCACAGATTGAGCAACAGAATAAAGGAACATTATGGGGCTATTAGGAACAAGGACCTTGTCAATGCCCTAGGTAGCATAGTACAATATGCGATAAGTTTAGGTCTCTTAGGTTCTTTGTGCTGGAATATATTAAGATTTTCTTTGGAGATGCTGACTGCAAATTATAGGTTCAGGAATTAAAGTGGCAGCTGAAATTGAAAGCTGAATTTTTCCCAGGGTTAAAATGAGTCCCTGAATCTTAAATGTGCCTTGAAATGGTTTCAATAATCTTGCAGGTTGTACTTTTGAATCATTTTTATTCAATAACGCTCTTTATTTACTATGTCTCACACAGGATTGTGTGCTAGAACTTGGGTAACTTAGGTTACTAAGCTTTTTTCTTATCAGCTTATTATAAACTTAACTTTCTTATCACTTCCTCCCCATCTTCTCTCCCCCCTCCAACACCCCCTCTCCTCACTCCCCACTATTCTCATTAAAACCCATACCCACTTCCACTATAAAAAAACTCCTTCAGAAACTAAAGCCATGCACTAATGCTCCTGATAACATCCCATCTTACTTTCTTAGCATAGCTGCTGATGCAACTGCCTACCCCATTAGCATTCTAATCAACCGCTCTATCCAGGAAAGTACAGTTCCACAAATCTGGAAAAAGGCCTTTATCATACCTTTACATAAAGGTGGCAACAATAACAGCGTGACTAATTTCCGCCCCATCGCTATCCTGTCTCCAATCTCTAAACTCCTAGAAAAGTGTAACCAAATTCAACTCCTACCACATCTCTTAGATAATCACTTACTAACCCCCACACAACATGGTTTCAGACCTGGTCACAGCACTATGACAGCCCTCCTCTCCTTCCTTGAAACTGTAAACAAAGCCCGGGACTCTGAACTTATTGTCTCTACCCTACTACTTGACCTCTCTAAGGCCTTTGACACTATATCACACAGCCTGCTTTTAACAAAACTCTCAAAACTTAACCTATCTCCTTCATCCTTGAACTGGTTCTCCAGCTACCTATCAAATAGATATCAAGCAGTAAAATGGATAAAGGCAACCTCCTCCTTTCTAAATACCCCAACTGTTCCCCAAGGCTCCATACTAGGTCCCCTCCTCTTTAACATATTCATAAATAATTTCCGTAACTCTATCCCATTCTCTAACATTATCCAATATGCAGATGACTCAACTATTATCTGTTCGGTCTCATCTATCCCTACACTCCTCAAGCTCACTCAAGACACTTTCTTAACCACAGAGCAATGGATGAAAAGAAACCACCTAGCACTAAACACCTCTAAAACCAAATTAATGGTGTTCACCCCCTCTAAAGTCACCTATTTCGATAGTAACACATTCTCTATTACTAGTCAAAACAACACACCTCTGGAACTGGTCTCAGAGACCAAATTACTTGGTGTCCAAATTGATAAACAGCTCAAATTCAACTCCCATATACAACTAAATATAAAAAAAAACATCAAAAACTTGGTATGATCTATCGGCAAAAGCACTACCTTACACCTGCTACTAAAATCACTCTTTCTACTTCCTTTCTTATCCCCTCACTTCTCTATGGAGTACCACTTCTAACTAACATACAGTCCTCTCTGAAAACACAGCTCTCCTCCTGTTCGCTACCAGCCACAAGTCCTCAACCCACCACTGTTCCTCTCTCCAACAACTACATTGGCTAGAACTACCCAAGCATCTCACCTAAACTCAACTAACTCTTGCACACAAGCTAATTTTCAACCCCTCCCTCTGTGCCTCCCTGTCTTCTACCTTTAAAATGCATCTACCCAATAGAGTATTAAGGTCTAACAACCAAAATCTATTAGAAGTCTACAAACCAACTCGTCCCCCAGGCAAAATCTTCTATCACATGGTTTAGCACGCCTCTGGAACTCCCTACCTCCATCAATTCGTATCACCTCCAACCATTTTTCTTTCAAAAAATCTCTTAATTCATATCTAGTATCCCAGTGGGAATGCTCTTGCTTTCACCCCATATAACTAACACGGGTAATTTCTATCTTCCTTTCCTTCCCCTATTTACACCTGCAATATTTCCTTAGAATTCCTCCTATCTCATACACTCTTAGTGTTACTGTATCCACTAGAATACACCACACTGTACCCTTTAAGTGTAGGATTGCTGATATGTAACCGTACTTCTCATTAATTACTTTGAAACATTCCTTCTTTGTTTGTACCACCTGTATGCTACATTACTAGTTTGTATTATTTGTAAAAGTTTCATCTCTAGTTTGTATTAGCTGTAATGTTTCCTCTACTACTTTGTAATTGTTTGTTTGAATCTCTTACTCTTGTATAATTATCATGTTTAACCTATTGTAACTTTGATTGTTTGGAACTTTTCTCCCCAAGACTCCATTGAAAACGGGTTCTTCTTGGCCCAATGGACTATCCTGGTAAACCAACTGCAAATAAATCAATACTGTACAGGTTATTTGTGCGACATTGTATTATATTTCATACTCATGCATATGTATTATTTACTATTGTGTTGTTGTTTATTATTGGCTCATAGATGCATTGAGTTATTATTCATGATCCCTGGTACTTGTGTTATACATCAGTACCTTGACATTGATCCATTCTGAAGAAGTTCCGATATGAAATAAAAGGAACGAAAGCTCAAGGAATCACTGTGGGATGTAGTTGTTATTGCCTTCATATTTTTTTTTTCCAAGGGTCTTTTAGAAGTTTTAGATGCATGTTTTAATAATTCTTCTATTTATCGGTTTTACTAAACAAATATATATATATATATATATATATATATATATATATATATATATATATATATATATATATATACATATGGGTCTACCTGAAAACACCAACACGCAAAAACACCGACAACAAGATAACCGACACCACAAAACCGAAAGTTCAAAAACACAAAACTTCACATGCCAGACAAACCATAATCCCGACAATCAAAAAAACAAAACAAATACCTTTTCCGTAAAACACACGCACAACACAAGCACACCAAAAACCTTACCAACCTACACTAAACCTTACATACACAACTATCTATGCACTAACCTTAACCCAAACCCTAACCCTAAGGTCCGTCACTATCGCACACTCACCTAACCCGCGCAGTAACCCTAACTCACTTAACCCGCCCTTAACCCTAAAGTCTGTCATTATCGCACACTTACCTTACCTGCACCCTAACCCTAACTCACTTAACCCGCCCCTAACCTTAATGTCTGTCATTATCACACACTTACCTTACCCTGACCCTAACGTCCGTCACTATCAAACACTTACCTTAACATGTCGGTGTTCTCAGCGTCGGGATTTTCAATCATCGGTCATCTTCATTGTCGATCTTCCGGTGTCGGTTATCTCGTTGTCGGCGTTGTCAGCATTCGGTGTTTTCAGGTAGACCTATATATATATATATATATATATATATATATATATATATATATATATATATATATATACATATATATACCTGACTATATTTGTCAATGTATAGATGTGTGTGCATAACTGCACCATTGTAATGTGTACTTCTTCCACGTTGTATATTCCCTACGGTAGAATGACTTTTCTGAATGATATGTTAACAGATATTGCCCTGACATTTTTCATGTGAATTTACTTACTGTTAAAGCATTGTAGCTGTGTTGTGGAGGGTCCTGAAGTCAAGAACTGCATGTGCTGGATAGTGGATTGCACAGCATATCCATTAGGGCTGTGGAGGGGGGTAACATAGCACTAATTTCCAGGTATCCCTCATCTGAGCCACCACCCCCATTAACAGTGCACATGATCTGTTATGTTATAGTGAGTGGTGTGGGATTTTGTTCCCATGTGGAAATGCTATACACATTTATATCTGTGGATATATATATATATATATATATATATATATATATATATATATATATATATATATATACATACATACATATGAACATATTTATCTATCTATATACAGTTGCGGTTATATGATTATTTGTGGGTCATACATATATGTACATATAGCTGTCCATCTGTCTACATTTACAGATGTATATTTGTCCATATGCCGATGCATGTTTGGCTTATAATTTTGGCCTGTACCTCATTCTCATGGCAACTGACATGGATGGTCTCAGAATCAAAAAGTCAGAAAGTAATGGAACCAATAAACCCAAAATACGAATATATTGTAGAGAAAAAGGCATACTTGCTGTGGAGAGAAACACACTTTATTCCAGTAAAAGGTGAGTGCTTTCGAGGTTACCCGCTTCTTCAGACCTTAATAAAAACTAAAAATACATTCACAGTTTAAATATATAAAGCAGCCAATAAAAACTTGCAATAAAAAATCAGTGGGGCAAGCCCCTTTTCCTTAAAATAGACTTTAAAGAGGTGGAGCATAAGCCTTGAAGTCAACTATCTACCTTAGCTCTATACATTCAGTCTCATTACAAATGTCTCCTTCTCTAAGGCTTTCATTAATTTTTTGTAATACTAAAAACTTAAAGGTGTGCTGAGCACCACAGTCAGATACATGCTTAGCTAGTGCATTTGTAGATTTATTGTTGCGTATATCATTTAAGTGCTTCATAACCCTCTCTTTCAACATACGGTTAGTTTTACCTCTGTAGAATGCACTGCATAGGTTGCACTTAGCTAAATATACTATATGTTTAGTGCAACAATCAGCATAAAAATGAAATTCTATAGGTGTTGAATGCAGCGGACATTTGACCATGCAAGTTGACCATATACTTGAACAAATCTTACATGCCCTACAGGCATATGTGCCTTTACACTGCGAAGTGAATCTTTCATTCATTCTGTTACTTTTATAGCATAAATGTTGTTTCAAGTTTCTACTGTTCTTAAAACTAAATCTAGGAATATAGCCTACAACCTTACCAATCTCGGGATCTGTCAAAAAATGGGCCAATTCTTCTTTACTATGTCACAGATTTTATTGACATCACTAGAGAAAGTCAAGCACAAACTATTAATAATTTCTGTGCCCTTTCTCCCTCCATCATGTACAGTAGTAGTATGTCCTTAAGAGAAGTATGGTCTAATTTTATTACATTCCATGATATTTGTTTCCTCTACAGCTTTGTCTACTTCATGTATCTTGTATCCTCTATCAGCAATATCTACTCATAAATTCACTAGTGCCTCTTGTAGATCTTCCTCATCAGTATACAGCCTCCTATGACGTAAAACTTGATTCTTGACTATATTCCTAGTTATACGTCTGGGGTGCATACTCAAGCAGTGGAGGATGTTATTCTTCCTACAGCTTTTCCTATGTAGTTTGGTCAAAATATTGCCAAACATATTCTTATTGATGTTAATATCTAGGAAATCGATCTTCGTTTCAGAGCAGCACATAGAAAATGAAAGATAGGTAGTAGTATTCCCTAAAAATCTGACAAAGCTCTCTAGCTGTATCTTATCACCACGCCACGTAAAGAAGATATCGTCCACAAAGCGTTTGTAAAAAGTGACATATTGTTTAAACATGTCACTACAGAAGACCATCTCTTTCTCCCAATGGGCCAGCACAATGTTTGCATATGTATTTGCACATGCTGTGCCCACAGCAACCCCCACTTTTTGGAGAAAAAACTCATTTTCAAACAAAAATATATTGTTTTCTAGATTATCTAATAGGGCACAGATCATATTGAATTTAATGGTGGTAAACTTACTCTCTTTACTCAAAAAGTGCCTAATGTTCTCAATTCCCTCATCATTGGGAATCACTGTAAATAGAGAGTTCACATCAAGTGTTACAAAAAGCACATTGCTGATGTCATTGTCATTCAAGTGACTGGCCCATTCATCCATTTGCTGAAAAACTGCTTACTGTCTTTCAATACTGTGTCTATTGTGTTAAATACATTCTTAAGCTGTTTTTCCACATATATAGACATGGGTTCGGTTAACCATCCTCTACCCGACACAATAGGTTGGAGAGGAGGTTTCAACTGATCTTTGTGGATTTTGGGTAAACCATATATAACTGGTATTGTGGGATGTTCAACAGAAAAATATGCAAAAGGTGAGTAATCAATTTGATTTGTAATAAGTAGATCATATATGTAAAAGTTTAATCTATTTATGATACCATTCACTTAAACTTTCTGTAGAATAACAAACTCTACTATCAAATAGCATCTCACGCATTTTATCAATATATTTTATTGTGTTAAAAATAACTATCCCACCACCCTTGTCTGCAGGTCTAATAACTAAATGTTCAACTCTAGTCAATACACCTAACACTTCATTCTCCTTAGCTGTCAGGTTATAAAAACAACTCTTCAACTTCTCATTCATTGACTTCCTCAAGTCTTCCTCACACATTTTAACAAATGCTTCCATAGCTGGTGAATAGTTGGGTACAAAACAACTAGGCTTCTTAAAATCACTAACATTCATATGTCTCACATCGCCATCCGCAAAAACAGTCTTGAGCATAATATTCCTAGCAAACATGTTTAATTCAAGAACAGTGTCTACCAAATTCATTCTGTTCACTGGTACAAAAGATAGACCTTTATTTAACACAGATATCTGTTCAGTGGTTAAGACCACAGAGGTTAAATTAAAGACTAGATTATTTACTTGCGGTTCTGTGTAACCAGACCCTTGTTGTACACTGGGGGACTGGAATGTACCATCCCATGTCTCTTGTGACTTCGAGACCTCCCTGCCCTTGTAACTTGCCTTATGGGCAGAGCTTTTTCCAAAAAAAAATGCTGAATGGTGGGAGTCATCAATAGGTTGTTTCTTAACTAAAGGAATATTTCTACCCATAGTTATAACTTTCAGTCTAACAACAGGTTCTTTGGCTACAACATCCATGTTGTTAGGTGTTAAAACGCTATCACAAATATCTGCTGATTCATTCAATTCAGTACCATTTAAATCTATGCCTAGATCAACAACATCATTAATACTAAGTGTATTCATATTATTCACATTAGAAACAGGTCCATTAAGATTGTCCTGAATTGTAGGTACAGATATACCACATTCCATTAATGCACATGACTCACAAAGTGAGCTGGACCCTTTTGTATTCAACTGTTTGGATGCAGCAATGGCTACATCCTGCTGACTCAATTGTTCTTCCTTTTGTGCTACATCACAATTGATGCTTACATTGCTTGTAGTTGCCATTAGGGAGCTACACACATTAGAAGGTTTGTTGGTTTCATTGCGAATTAATGAGTCTTGCGGTGCTATTTCAAGTTCTTTTTTTAGAGAAATGTTCATGTAGTGAGCCAATACATTAGTATTGCTCACATTTGCAGTCTTCCTAGACGAATGCTGTATTCATACACTGATGTTGTCTCCATTAGCCTGTCCCCTGGTGTCAGGATTTTGCTCCGCCTACATTGAGCTATCATGCAGGCCCATTGGATGGATGGGCCATGAGAAGACGTTACCTGATCGGAAATCAGCAAAGTCTCTACGAAGCTTTTTAGTCTTTTCTTTTTCTAATCTCATTTCATAAAGAGAGATGTTCAATAATAAATCGTCCATCTGTTGAGTATAAATATCCCCTTTAAAGTGATCAGTAAGCTCAATTGTCAGACTATTAATGTCTCTCGCTAAGGCTTCTTCTTCTGTCTTGAAAAAATCATTAAGCAATAACATATAGTCAATGCTCAGTTGTAAGTTAAGTATCTGCCATTTTTTCAAAAGCTCAGGATAGCTATCACCATAAGAGGGCAGTTTTAGCACTCTAAGCCCTCTAAGTATTACCTTGTGAAAAATGACAGCTTCAAAATGATAGCATTGCCATAATAAACGTTTGTGTTTGTACAGTTTGTTTTCCAACTCTTTTACACCGGTTCTGCACAGCGGCATCTCATAAAATCATAATTGTTAGTTGCAATATCCTCTTCATTAAAGGATATACTAATCAAAGGGTTAACATACCTATTAAAAGTGGTTTCAGAAATTTCATTTACAGTTCTCCTTTCCTTTTCCTCCAAATTAAAAGTCATTCCCCTATTCAGGGCAGAATCCAGCAGTATCACTTCACTCTCAGCCATGGTTCCACCAACAAACAAATAGAACTCCAAATCAAAAAGTAAGAAAGTGATGGAACAAATAAACCCAAAACACGAATATATTGTAAAGAAAAAGGCATACTTGCTGTAGAGTGAAACACACTTTATTCCAATAAAAGGTACGCGCTTTCAAGGTTACCTTCTTCTTCAGACCTTAATAAAAACTAAAAATACATTTACAGTTTAAATATATAAAGCAGACAATAAAAACTTGCAATAAAATATCAGTGGGGTAAGCCTCTTTTCCTTAAAATAGGTTTTAAAGAAACAGTCCTGTTCAAACCAGGTGGAGCATAAGCCTTGAAGTCAACTATCCACCTTAGCTTTATACATTCAGTCTCATTACAAATGTCTCCTTCTCTAAGGCTTTCATTAATTTTTGTAATACTAAAAACTTAAAGGTGTGCTGAGCACCACATTCAGATACATGCTTAGCTAGTGAATGTGTAGATTTATTGTTGCGTATATCATTTAAGTGCTCCATATCCCTCTCTTTCAACATACGGTTAGTTTTACCTATGTAGAATGCACTGCATAAGTTGCATTTAGCTGAATACACTATATTTTTGGTGCAACAATCAGCATAAAAATGAAATTCTATAGGTGTTGACTGCAACGGATGTTTGACCATACAAGTGGACCATATACTTGAACAAATCTTACATGCCCTACAGGCATATGTGCCTTTACACTGCAAAGTGAATCTTTCATTCATTCCGTTACTTTTATAGCATAAATGTTGTTTCAAGTTTCTACTGTTCTTAAAACTAAATCTAATAATATGGCCTACAACCTTACCAATCTCTGGATCTGTCAATAAAATGGGGCAATTCTTCTTTCCTATGTCACAGATTTTATTGACATCACTAGAGAAAGTCAAGCACAACCTATTAATCATTTCTGTGCCCTTTCTCCCTCCATCATGTACAGTAGTAGTATGTCCTACAGAGAAGTATGGTCTAATTTTATTACATTCCAAGATATTTGCTTCCTCTATAGCTTTGCCTACTTCATGTATCTTGCATCCCCTATCAGCAAGATCTACTCATAAATTCACTAGTGCCTCTTGTAGAGGAATAGGGGAATGATTTTTAATTCATAGGAAAAGGAAAGGAGAACTGTAAATGAAAATTCTGCTACCACTTTTAATGGGTATGTTAACCCTTTGATTAGTATATCCTTTAATGAAGAGGATATTGCAATTAACAATTATGATTTTATGAGATGTTGCTGTGCAGAACCGGTGTAAAAGAGTTGGAAAACAAACTGCACAAACACAAACGTTTATTATGGCAACGCTATCATTTTGAAGCTGCCATTTTTCACAAGGTAATACCTAGAGGGCTTAGAGTGCTAAAACTGCCCTCTTATGGTGATAGCTATCCTGAGCTTTTGAAAAAATGGCAGATACTTAACTTACAACTGAGCATTGACTATATGTTAATGATTTTTTCAAGACAGAAGAAGAAGCCTTAGCGAGAGACATTAATAGTCTGACAACTGAGCTTACTGATCACTTTAAAGGGGATAGTTATACTCAACAGATGGACGATTTATTATTGAACATCTCTCTTTATGAAAGGAGATTAGAAGAAGAAAAGACTAAAAAGCTTCGTAGAGACTTTGCTGATTTCCAATCAGGTAACGTCTTCTCATGGCCCATCCATCCAATGGGTCTGCATGATAGCTCAATGGAGGCAAAATCCTGGCACGAGGGGACAGACTAATGGAGACAACATCCGTGTAGGAATACAGCGTTTGTCTAGGAAGACTGCAAATGTGAGCAATACTTATGTATTGGCTCATGACATGAACATTTCTCTAAAAAAAGCACTTGAGATAGCACCACAAGAATTAGTAATTCGCAGTGAAACCAACTAACTTTCTAATGTGCATAGCTCCCTAACGGCAACTACAAACAATGTAAGCATCAATTGTGATGTAGCACAAAGGGAAGAACTATTGAGCCAGCAGGATGTAGAATTGCTGCATCCAAACAGTTGAATATGAAAGGGTCTAGCTCACTTTGTGAGCCATGTGCATTAATGGAATGTGGTAAATCTGTACCTACAATTCAGGACAATCTTAATGGATCTGTTTGTAATGTGAGTAATATGAATACACTTAGTATAAATAATGTTGTTGATCTAGGCCTAGATTTAAATGGTACTGAATTGAATGAATCAGCAGATATTTGTGATAGCGTTTTAACACTTAACAACATGGATGTTGTAGCCAAAGAACCTGTTGTTAGATCGAAAGTTGTAACTATGGGTAGAAATATTCCTTTAGATAACAAACAACCTATTGATGACTCCCGCCGTTCAGCATTTTTTTTGGAAAAAGCTCTGCCCATAAGGCAAGTTACAAGGGCAGGGAGGTCTTGAAGTCGCAATAGACGTGGGAGGGTACAATCCAATCCCCTAGTGTACAACAAGGGTCCGGTTACACGGAACCGCAAGTAAATAATCTAGTTTTTAATTTATCCTCTGTGGTCTTAACCACTGAACAAATATCTGTGTTAAATAAAGGTCTATCTTTTGTAACAGCAAACAGAATGAATTTGGTAGACACTGTTCTTGAATTAAACATGTTTGCTAGGAATATTATGCTCAAAACCGTTTTTGTGGATGGCGATGTGAGACATATGAATGTTAGTGATTTTAAGAAGCCTAGTTGTTTTGTACCCAACTATTCACCAGCTATGGAAGCATTTGTTAAAATGTGTGAGGAAGACTTGAGGAAGTCAATGAATGAGAAGTTTAAGAGTTGTTTTTATAACCTGACAGCTAAGGAGAATGAAGCGTTAGGTGTATTGACTAGAGCTGAACATTTAGTTATTAGACATGCAGACAAGGGTGGTGGAATAGTTATTTTTAACACAATAGAATATATTGATAAAATGCATGAGATGCTATATGATAGTAGAGTTTATGTTATTCTACAGAAATTTTAAGTGAATGGTATCATAAATAGATTAAACTTTTACATATGTGATCTACTTATGACAAATCAAATTGATTAGTCACTTTTTACATATTTTTCTGTTGAACATCCCACAATACCAGTTGTATATGGCTTAATCAAAATCCACAAAGATCAGTTGAAACCTCCTCTCCGATCTACTGTGTCGGGTAGAGGATGGTTAACCGAACCCATGTTTATATATGTGAAAAAGCAGCATAAGAATGTATTGAACACAATCGGCACAGTATTGAAAGACAGTAAGCTGTTTTTGGAACAAATGTATGATTGAGCCAGTCGCTTGAATGACAACGACATCAGCAATGTGCTTTTTGTAACACTTGATGTGAACTCTCTATTGATGGTTGGGTGATTCAAATGATGAGGGAATTGAAAACGTTAGGCACTTTTTGAGTAGAGTAAGTTTTCCACCATTAAAGGCAATATGATCTGTGCCCTATTAGATCTCATTCTAGAAAACAATATATTTTTGTTTGAAAATGAGTTTTTTCTCCAAAAAGTGGGGGTTGCTATGGGCACAGCATGTGCAAATATATATGCAAACATTGTGCTGGCCCACTGGGAGAAAGAGATGGTCTTCTGTAGTGACATGTTTAAACAATATGTCACATTTTACAAACGCTTTGTGGACGATGTCTTCTTTACTTGGCATGGTGATAAGATACAGCTAGAGAGCTTTGTCAGATTTTTAGAGAATACTACTACTTATGTTTCAATTTCTATGTGCTGCTCTGAAATGAAGATTGATTTCTTAGATATTAACATCAATAAAAATATGTTTGGCAATATTTCAACCAAGCTACATAGGAAAAGCTGTAGGAAGAATAACATCCTCCACTGCTTGAGTATGCACCCCAGATGTATAACTAGGAATATAGTGAAGAATCAAGTTTTACATCATAGGAGGCTGTATACTGATGAGAAAGATCTACAAGAGGCACTAGTGAATTTACAAGTAGGTCTTGCTGATAGGGGATACAAGATACATGAAATAGACAAAGCTATAGAGGAAAAAAATATCTTGGAATGTAATAAAATGAGACCATACTTCTCTTAAGGACATACTACTACAGTACATGATGGAGGGAGAAAGGGCACAGAAATGATTAATAGGTTGTGCTTGACTTTCTCTAGTGATGTCAATAAAATCTGTGACATAGTAAAGAAGAATTGGCCCATTTTATTGACAGATGCAGAGATTGGTAAGGTTGTAGGCCATATTCCTAGATTTAGTTTTAAGAACAGTAGAAACTTGAAACAACGTTTATGATATAAAAGTAACAGAATGAATGAAAGATTCACTTCGCAGCATAAAGGCACATATGCCTGTAGGGCATGTAAGATTTGTTCAAGTATATGGTCCACTTGCATGATCAGACATCTGCTGCATTCAACACCTATAGAATTTCATTTTTATGCTGATTGTTGCACCAAAAATATAGTGTATTTAGCTAAGTGCAACCTATGCAGTGCATTCTACATAGGTAAAACTAATCGTATGTTGAAAGAGATGGTTATGGAGCACTTAAATGATATACGCAACAATAAATCTACAAATGCACTAGCTAAGCATGTATCTGACTGTGGAGTTACGCACACCTTTAAGTTTTTAGTATTACAAAAAATTAATGAAAGCCTTAGAGAAGGAGACATTTGTAATGACACTGAATGTATAGAGCTAAGGTGGATAGTTGACTTCAAGGCTTATGCTCCACCTGATTTGAACAGCACTGTTTCTTTAAAGCCTATTTTAAGGAAAAGGGGCTTGCCCCACTGATTTTTTATTGCATGTTTTTATTGGCTCCTTTATATATTTAAACTGTGAATGTATTTTTAGTTTTTATTAAGATCTGAAGATGGTGGTGCTGCGGTAGCCTTGTCGCCTCACAGTAAGACGTTGTCCTGTTCAATTCTCAGCTAGAGCATCTTCTGTGTGGAGACATGCATGAATGGGCGTACCTTCATTGAAGGTTGTGCATCAGGGCTGGCAACTCGGCATGTAAAAATCTACTGCCAATCATTAGTGGACCGGAGTTCCGCTGTGGTGACCCCTAACCGGGAAAAGCCGAAAGACACAACATTAAGATCTGAAGAAGAGGGTAACCTCAAAAGTGCTATATTGGAGTGTGTTTCACTCTACAGCAAGTACGCCTTTTTCTTTACAATGGATGGTCTCAAGACTGAAGTCAGTAACTAATGACGACACTTTTGTGTTTCAGACTTCAACTCCTTCAAAATATGTGTTTTAATACATATAACTGTTTAGCAACGTTTTAAGTGTGTAAGAAAAATATTTGACATATATCCCTATTTGTACCCACATTTTGGCACACTTTGTCCACAGCTCTTGCATTAAGAGGTTGTGTGGTATGATATTATTTAATTTCCTGAACTGTTGAATGATTGTGCTGGATGATATGTTTGTAAAAACATCAGGGTTATGTACATCTGCCATGACTTAGTGATAAATCACTTTTAGTGGGTCCTGGGTTCAAGACTTGCAGAGGCTGTTTATTTTGTTGCTGGGCAGAACAAGGGCCATTGGCTACAGAGTGATTAGGCACTTTTAAGCAGTTGTAGGTGGTTTTGCACTGGTTTGTGCAACGGTAAGCACTGCTAACTTCTGGTCAATGTTTCTTACACTCACTTAGCTTCTAAAGTGCTTAACCTGTGTAGGCAGTGCTTACCCCTACACTAACAGGCTTACACCCACATACTGCTGCTTAAAAGTGCTTACTCCTGCTTACCCCTGTGCTAATTTCTTTAAAAGAAAAGAAAAAGGGGTTGATAGGAAAGTGGTGAAAAAGGGGCACAAAGAGGGAAAGACAGTAGGGAAATAGCCAGGGATGTGCAGGAAGGGTGTAGGTAAGGTCCATAGCTGCCCATGTCTTCTACAGCAACAGCTGTGCATCTACAATGAATGTGGAGGTAGATTTGGACACTCAAACCCCTGGGATGGGGTGGGGACAATGATAATTCATTGTGATGCCAATTAGACCGGATTACATGTGTCCAGTGGACACGTGTGTGAAATGGACAACTATGTATGGGGCGAACATTTTTTGTGAGCACAGATTGCCCTTTTTTTTTCTTTCAGGTGAAAGTGGATGTTGGGGAGGGGTACTAGGTATATTTGGTGAGGTAGGTTGGGTAGGTTAACAGACAAGACAAACAAGATGCATACAGGGGCAATATATGACACATGTGGGGGTAAACAACTTGAACAGGGAGGGGTGTTTGGAAGTAGTAAGCCCATAAGCCCCCAAATGGAAACAGTGGGACTGAGGTCCCCACCCATGGGCAGTCACCACTGCACCTTCACAGCCCCAAGGGTGGCTGTGCTGGGTGTTGGGCAGGAGGGGCAGGCTCACCATCTAATTGCACCATGCAGCCCTCAAGCTGGTGTAGCCGGTCTCAAAACTCCCTGTCAAGCTCCCTATGCACCACAGCCTGGACCTGATGGTGGGTGACAAGTACCTCTCCGTCCCCACTCCTGGGGGGGGGCGAGCCCCCATCCTCTGTGGCAGTTACACCCAAAGGTGGTGCAGCGTCAATGGAGGAGGGGGTCCCAGGCTGAGCTCCAGATGTGCTGGTGCCTAGTGCCATAGCCAGCTGATGTGGGACAGGTGGGTCCACTGGAACCGACCTTCCCATATGAGCTATGGTGTTGCAGTTTTAAGAATGATATTGGTTAGCAATAGTCAACAGCATTCAGGTTTAGTTATAACAGCATGCATAGGTATTCCCATTAACCCAAAACATCAGATTTACAACAGTTGCAAAGCAAGCAGAACACATGCATATATGGGACAACAGTGGCCATTACAACAGCATGCAGGTTTCACTGATGACAACAGGCCACCAGTATGGGGATATTTTAACATGGCACATGCATAAAACCAAATGTGAATATTTGCAAACCAGTAGGACATATGTCCCAACAAAAGTATGGAGTATACACCTACCCATTGAGGTGTGTAATTGAGTTATTGTTGCACATATGGTGGGGGTGAGAGAGAGAGGTCAATTAACAAATTTTATATCCTTGTACTTTTCACAGCTTTCTTAGTCACTGCAGTGATCTGTCCCTTACATGTATTATTACTCTACCCAATGGCCTTACTTTGTACAATGGTATGTTTGCAGATTAGTATATATGTGGACTGTGTCGTACATATAGTCTACACCTCTTACCTGTTATAGCTGTTGAGAAAAATCATTGTTGATAGTACCTGACAAATTCTACATATACTCCCAGATGCCATGCTTGTAGACAAGTATGTGAGTGAACTGTGTTGTACCTACAGTCTACACCTCTTACCTGTTATAGCTGTGGAGAAATCTTTGTTAACACTACCTGACAAATACTACACATACCCCAGATTCCATGTTGATGTTATACACATACCTAACAGTCCGTTATTGCACACACTCTGGTCAAGGCTTGACAGGATGCAGGTGTTACTGTGACATATTTTGGAATAGCTGCCATACAGTTTAGGTGAGATGCTACAATGACAGGTTTGTTTCCATATACATTCTCTTTTTATATTCAGGTCTGACTATCTATTATATGTTAGTATAAGCTGCCTACATTTCTCGGATCATCACACTTATTTGTCAGGGGAACAGGATACTGGGAAGCAGATTTGGGCCCATTATCTGGACATGCTGGACAGATCAGAACAGTTGAGGGGTATGACTATGCATACAGCTTACTTCCTGAACATTCTGCCACAGTCTGCAGAGTTGATGGTTAGGATTATGCTTACAACATACTATCTGATCATTCTAGCAAAGTCTGTAGAGTTGTTGGGTCTAGTTATGCATACAGCTTTCTATCTGAAGATTCTCATAAACTCTGTACAGTTGTGGGGTATGATTATGCATACAACTTACTACCATTCCCGGGATTCAAACCCTTACTGTGTGTGGTAACAATATTACAGTTGACACCACAGTACACTGTGCTATCAGGGAATGGGTGTAAAGCATTCCAATGGTTTCTGTCTAAATCTCCCTTGGTTGTTCTATATTACTGACCTCTTGGGACTTCCAGCATTGTTATACTGAACTTCCTACACATTTTATCTGCGTTCAACAGTGTGGGTAACACTGCTTAATACAACAGTATTATTTATAGAATGCGACACTACAACAACATATGACAGCAGAATGTACACAAGCACTCCTGGGGTTCTAGTTTTATTCACAAGATATTACACCTTTATTTCCATGCAACCTATATGACAATCTTCCTGCCATATTGTCTGGTTTATTCAGTACATCCCATACACAATACATTTTTAAACTGGTACGACACTTTCCAGAACTGTTATATTTATTTGTTATGACAGTACATGCAGGAATATTACTAACCTGCCTCACAACACAGCCTTTGCAGCCTAGCAGCATGGGCTTGCAGGTTCACAGCACTCTCATCTGCAGCTATCAGAGAAATACAGTGATATTTCGCCATTACCTATCCATAGTATACATAAGCTAGGCAATTATTATCTACATAGTAGATTGGATGCTTAGTGCTGGGGTATCAGCCATCTGCCTTGCTTCTTGGATCCACTGGTCCAAGAAATCACCTATCTGCCACTTCAGGTCAGCATGGTGATGCCTGACCTGCTCACCAGTCTGGGGGATATCAGTGGCACTGGTGAGGTCATGAGTGAGACTGTCCCAGGTCTCCACTTTATACTGAGAGCCCTGGTACTGGCACTGTAGTAGTCTCTCCTCATGGTGTTTTACCAGGAGCCATACCATGAATCTGGACTCCTGGGTGCCCCAGTGCTGCGCTCTAAATCGAGTGCCTTCCCCAACTCCAGCCATTCTGCCTACAGTAGGGAGCTGCAGCCAGGTATGGAAATTATTGTCACCTATGGTGTTTAAATACGCCTATTTCCTGTGCTTTCCCATGATTGGACAGTTTTGAAAAGGCTAAGCTATGGGCACACCTGCTTACCTAATGCTGGCGTTGCTTAAAGGGGCATACCACTGGGCAGATTGAGTTAGCCGGGCTACACATTGCTTACACCACGTAGGCTGACCTGTGCAATGCTTAGCATTGCTTAATATCTAGTTAGCATTATATTTTCCTTTTGACATTGATTTATTATCTGTTACATGTTATATCTGTGTCTGGTATCTGTGATTCCTGTGTATGTACACTGTATAGGGTCCTGGGGACTTCAACACTTTATTACAATAACGCCTCAAATCTGGCCTTACTGCAGTACTCCAGTTAACATATTTATGTTATGTTGCAGGTTATACAACAACACACTGTACATTGATTCATTTCACATGTTCAGTTTGATTTTCCTGTAGTGTGGATTTGTTTGTTGACACCTCAGTCTTATGTACTGCTCTGATGTCTTAGTGGTTAACTACTGTGACTGTAGTGTCTGAGTTTGAGCCTTGCAGCAGCTGTTTATTTTGTTGCTGGGCAGAACAAGGGCCATTGGCTACAGAGTGATTAAGGCACTTTTAAGCAGTTGTAAGCGGGTGTGCGTGTGTTTGTGCGGAGCTAGGCACTGCTAACTTCCAATTACACATTCTTATACTCAGTTAGCTTCCATATTTCTTAATCTGTGTAGGCAGTGCTTATCCCCGTGCAGACGTACTTAAACACGCTTACTAGTGCTTACATATGCTTACTACTGCTTATTTGTGCTTAAACCTGCTTACTAGTGCCTTATTTATTATGACACTGATACTTCACATGTGCATTTCCTGCAGTACGTGTTATTTAGTGTTTTTTTTCAACAAAAATATTGGTTAGAATTTGCTTTGCCATGTAAAATAGACTGTGCTGCAGTGGGACTCGAACCGGGAATGCCTGCTCATTAGGCGGATGCTCTGCCCACTACATTATTGCTGTGATGCTTCATTTGCATATATCTTCCTGGTTATCCTCATCAGCCTTTTAAGCCTTTTAAGCTGCTTTCACCATAGCTAAGCGATGGGCACACCCGCGCACCTACGGTTAGCTTTAATCGGATTTTAAAAATAAAATAAAAGGGTTTCTTCATTGAATTTATATGTACTGTTGCTGTTGCACAAATGGGGGACTGTTGATGGGGATATGTGGACACTTATGAGTGATCTTGCTCATTCCTTAACACTTTCTGCTGTTCTACATTGCAGGGGTGTGTTTATTCTGAGAGCTTTGCTCTCAGGCATGCCCCCTGCACTCATACATGCCCCGTGGAAGCCTGGGACCTCGGGCAGCGTGCCTTCATTAATATGCATGGAACACTGCCGTCCTGCTACTACACGGAGTATACAATTTGTATACTCTGAACTGTGTGTGTAAAGGGCGCTGGTACACTTTGCATTTCTAATATCCCTGTTGTGTTCCATAATCCTGTCATGTAGTTTCCTGGTGGTCTTGCCTGTATAAAATGCAGGGCATGAAATGCAGGTAGCAATATAAACAACATTTTTAGTGTTACAATTACAGCACCCTGGACACTTTAAGTTCCTACCATAAGAGTCAATCTGGACATAGGATCCATCATTAATAAATCTGCAGCTTAAACAAAAGCCTCATTTGTGCATCCTAGAGACATAATTGTTATTTTAGTATCCATGTCCTGTCCAAAATTTCTTTGATAGTTTTGCCTCTACTGAAAACAATCTTAGGCTCTGACCCTAATTTGTTTTTCAGGTCATCGTCTAATAAGGCTCCCCAAATTTTCTTCATGCTTCCCTTTAAATGTGAGGCATCTTGATTAAATGTTAAAATCATAACATAATTTTGAAGCCATCGTCATGACATATTAAGCTTTTACTGTCAACTAAGAAAGAGGTAATGAGGAACCATGCAACTAGGTTCCTACCCATCCTAAAAGGGGGTCACAATAATATTAACATAAATAAGTTATCGCACACGCCACAGAGCTTAGTGGGCTATTCTTTCCCCAAAGGTGTATTTCTAGGTGAATGACATCAGCAGGCTTGCCAAAGTAGGGCAATGGAAAATGTACTGACTGTGAATGGCATCAAAAGCATTGATCACTACATAGAGGTTCACAGTTGCCATGTCTGGGATTAGAACTTCTAGCTAGCTAGTACATCACACCACAGCATTATGCAGTTATAGCATGCGCCATGGAATTTTTTTTCCCCAAAGATGTATTTCAAGGTGAATGACATCAGCAGGCTTGCCACAGTAGGGCAATGGAAAGTGTAGTGACTATGAATGGCCTCAAAAGCATTGATCCTTACACAGACAAACAAACATGCACACAGAGTTTCACAGTTGCTGTATCTCAGATTAGAGCTCCTACCTACACTACACTACGTTAAACTACAGCATTATGCAATTATAGCACATGCCACAGAGCTTACAGGGCTACTCTTTCCCCAAAGGTGTATTTCAAGGTGAATGACATCAGCAGGCTTCCCAAAGTAGAGCAATGGAAAGTGTAGTGACTGTGAATGGCCACAAAAGCATTGACCCCTACACACACACACACACACACACACACACACACACACACACACACACACACAGAGAGAGAGAGTCTCGGAGTTGCCATGTCTGGGATTAGAATTCCTACCTAACTAATTCACACTACAACATTACACAGTTATAGCATGCGCCACAGAGCTTATAGGGCTACTCCTTCCCCAAAGGTGTATTTCAAGGTGAATGGCATCAGCAAGCTTGCCAAAGTAGGGCAATGGGGAGTGCAGTGTGTGTGTGTGTGAATGGGCCATAAACCATTCATCTGGAAGCACACATACAACACTCAGGCACACACAGGTTCACATTTAACAGGAACGTATATACAACTGCTAGATGAATAATGACTTGTACAGTTATGTTACACAGTTATCACATGCACCACAGACACTATAGTGCTGAAGGATACCAGAAGCAAATGTCTACAGTGATTGACATTTGCACATCATGTGGTGTTAGCCAATTGGATGTGTGATGGGTGGGACAGACCTCATGATGGGAAGTTCTTTGTCACTGTCTGTCACTCTCTTCCACACATCGGTAAGTTTGGCCTATTATAGTGTGTTGCCCTTGGATATATGTGTGCATTCCTATTCGATGTGTGTGCAAAGCATGACTGGTGTGCAATGTGGAGTGTGTGCACAAACATCTGCAACTGTCAGATATGTATAGTCCACTATTGTTGCCAGACATGGGCTTCATTTCTGTAAGCGTGGGAGCATGTCCATTATGACCTTCTATATTGAATGTATGAATCCATTCCAGGTAGGTTGTACTCCAGTGCAGCCTTTTGTGTTCTACACCTACAGCAAGCAACCTGTTTCTGCAGGATATCTGTAGATCAGTTGACAATATGGGGTCACAATAGGCAAAGGATAGTGGGATACTGTAACTAATTGTGTCTGTGCCACTTTTGCTGCATGGTTTTGGTGTTAGTAGAGATATTCAGACATGTGCACTGTTTTACACTGTGATGTTTTATGTCATCAACTACTGACAGGTGTACATATTTGCTTGCAGTAATTTCCTGAGGAACACAAGATGAATGAAGCTGTGTCCAGTATTGTGGTCTGCAGCCTACATATTCTTGCACAATCATGCCATTCTGGAGGGGGAGCTGCAGACACTTGCTGATGGGTGTTTGTAAGTGATTCAGCACCTTGGTACTGTGGTGGCTGATGATCCCATGCTTGTACATCCAGTGATGTGACAGTATGGCCATATCCTGCTGTAGCCATACCTCACAGCTGAACAGATTCACACAGGTTACCCAGAGGCAGGGCTCATATTTCTGGTCATTACCCCTTCACATTGTGGTTTCCAAGCAGGTTTGTAGCCACTCATTCCTGTGTTTGCAGACAGGAATAGTATGTGCACACATCTGAGTTTCAGACTTTACACACTCCATGGCATCCATGCCTCTAGCCCCTCTCCCTGTTATTCTATCCTCTTCCAAACATTATTCAAACATTATCTGATAAGTATCCCTATAGTTATCACTTCATCCCAGCAGTATTTAGGGGTTGGTCCACAGTTCATGAAGTAGGACATGGTGGACATGCTACTAGGATTTGTCAACATGGCCTTGCATTTGTGTTCTGTGGACTGTGCTATGTTGTTATTGGGAGTCCATGAGATAACATACATTGGCAGTACAGGTGAGACAAGGCCTTTGACAGAGGACTGTAGGGCATTTGGCACTGATGCAGGCCATCTTTAGCAGGCCAGTGCATTGTGTCACTCCTACAGTCCCAGGCTGCAAGCCACTGTATTTCCCTGGGGTGACAGGGTAGGTGTGCAAGGTGTTAATGCCAATAGTTTCTGAACTTATTGATCCATTGGTGTGGATGCTGGCAGGGTGCTGCTTACAGCTAGGGACACACCTGCATGGGACACCTCTTCAGCATGCTGCATTCTGTGGCTATTCCCATACAGAGGTGGGGGTCATATTGTACTCATTCACAACAGCATGGATAAGACCTGTGAGGTACCTGTGGCTGATGGTGGGGTGAACTGGGTGCATGTGTGCTATGGAAGCTACTTGTAGCTGACTCACAGATATACATGGGGCATTCCACTTATGCTGGCTTGTGCAGGGACATCAGCAGTTTCTCAGTACTTCATACCTGTGCCTTTTGTGGTCTGCCAGTGTTTGGCCAGACAACATCAGTATTCCATACTACACAGCCAACTAATGTGCTGCTAATCTGTATGTACAATTCCAAAGGTGTGTCCATTTGACGGTAACATTTTATACACTCTCTGTCTAGGGTACTTCCACCTGTATACTGTTTGTATGTCTGGGCCTGCATTCATGCCATGTCTGTCTTTCAGATGGTGACAGATATTACATCCAAACTATTAGTATGGACTACTGCTGGAATGTGTCTTGCTGGGATGCATTGTTTGGCACTGCAGTTGTGAGAACTTGGCCCTGTCATCAACAGTACTAGCCATTGGCCACCAGAACACAACCCTCCATGCCTACATGCTGACCACTTTCAAACAATATACAACACACACCAACCCAACACACAGAACTCTGCATATTGTACACATGCTACAATGTATCCTGCTACTTTGACCAGCTCAGGTAATCTGTGCTTCACTGTTATTATACCTACACATACATGTTACTACATTTATACATAGGATTGTGTGGGGGGCACACCTGACAACTGTAAACATTTGCTATGACTGTACTGGTATTTCAGATACTCCATTTCATTCTGTATTCTGATCTATCATGCAGACTAGAGGCATATCAGCGTACTACAGTTCTTAGGTTTTATTGACCTACATTTCAGTTTCAGACTTCTTACCCTTCAGAACTAACATCCCACTGCCTGACCTGTTGTAGTCTGTCTCTTTAGGTCTGGAGGGGGTCTGTTCTCCATAGCCATCAAACAGGGGCCTTAGCACAGCCTTTCTTTGTGTTTGTCTACACCTGTCCTGCTGGCTTAGACTGTTGTTGGGTATGTGAGCCTTAATGACATGCATGTGTGTATCCTATGGACACACATTTGGCCCGCCACATGTCATGCAGTGAGTTTTGTCACCCTGTCTAGTACTGCCTACTATGTTCACACCAGTATTTGTTAAGGATTTCATGCTGCCGATATAGGTGTTTACTATCTGATGACATCCAATTCAGCCACCCGATTCCATAACATGCTCACATCCATACCATAGATACAGGTAGCAGAACATATAACTACATTCAGCAGTTGATAGTGAGCATGAATTATCTTGTGGCTGTGCCAGTATTGAGGATGGTGCTGGAGGGCTGACTATGTCGGATGCACATAGTACACTCCCTATACATGGTTCAGCATAGGTAGTGTCATGTTTGGCATCCCTTTTACTGTATGTGCGAGTTGGGGTGAGGTTTCATTTTTTGGGTTCATACCATGCCAGTGTATGTGCTATGCGTTGCCTGTTTGCCAAGGCCTGGGCATACTGGGCACACCTCCTTCTGCCTACTGGGGCAGGCTCAGGTTATTCCTCCTCCGAGTCACTCTGTGCCTGTGCAGGCCTTGGCAATGGTGAGGGGCTGTTTGGCCCAGGCCTATGCTGTTCATGCTGCAGCTGTTTCCACAGGATCATATTATGTAGCATGGCACATACAATGACAATTTGGGTACATGTAGCTGGTGAGTACTGCAAGGCTCGACCAGATATGTCCAGGCACTGGAACTGTGACTTGAGCATCCCAAACACCCACTCTATTATGATTCTGGTCTGCACTTTTGCCACATTATGGAATTATTGTTCGGGTGTGTGTGCATTTCTGATGGGTGTCATCAACCATGACTCCAGTGTGTAACCAGCATCCCCCACTAGGTGGCCATATGGGATGTCCCCACTGGCAAATGTCTGGTACAGCTGCGTCATATGCCAGATGTGGGAGTCATGATAGAGTCAAGGGCTGCCAGCACACACATTCATTATAATGCCCTGGGCATTGCACATGACCTAGCAGTTGATGGCGGGGAAGCCCTTGAGGTTTATGTAAACTCTACCCTGCTCACCAGGTGGTGCTTTGTTGTGTATGTGAATGCAGTCTATAGCACCCACTACCTCTGGGTATTCTGCTATTTGGTGGAAGAGGCCATTATTGCTCGTCAATGCATTACGGGTGTTGAGGAAATATATGTGCTCACCGGCATGTGCTAACATGGCATCCAGGAACTGATGGAGTACCCTGGATGCTGATGCCTGTGAGATCCCCATGATATCCCCAGCTGGCCTTTGGAAGGTACCTGTGGCTAGTATTCGTAAGCCTAAACATACCTTGGTATTCACTGGGATCGGTTCCCCTCTGTTGGTTCTGTGTGTGAGGCGTGGCCGGCACAGCTCAACAATTTGCTGTAGGAGGTCCCTGTCCACACTATAGCGCTCCACTGTCTCCAGCTCCCGTAGCTCCTGGTAGGTTACCCTGGGTCTGTACACTCTTGTCCTTCTCCTCACTGTGGGTTGTTCATCAGCATTCTCATCATCACCACCCTCAGCCTCTTCCACATGTTGATTTATGAGAGCGAATGCAGTCCCTATCATTTTGTTGCTTTCGTTAGGCAAAAGTTCCCCATTTGTGTACACCGGTGGTGTAGAGTTTGTGAGAAATAACAGAGGCAAAGGTGTTTGCATAGTTTATAATAGTGTGCTGGGCTGGGCTGCTGCCTGTGTAATTGGCTGATTCTGATACATTTCACCTGCCAGCTATGCTAGTTCTCCTTGATTACCTTCCTAATGTTGTTTTCCCTTCCCATTGCCTTCCTGTTTAAGCCCTGAGGTGCACCGTGCAAATGCACTGCTCACATGTGAATGGAGCTGCTATTTCCTGGTTTAATTTTTTGTTTTGTTTTGTTTAAACCCCGGTGCACACACCCATTTAGGCAATGTAAAGTGTTATTGGCAGCTTCAGACACATCCCCTTCCTTAACTCTGCTAAGCTAAAGGAAAACCTGAGCCACAGAGTTCCAATAAGCTTACAGTATGCCTGACACACCCTTCTATGATGTCAGCTAACTCTTAGGCTTGAACCATGGTTTTCCTGCACCTACACGGTTGGGTGCAGGCTAGCCATGAGGGGAAATCTGTGAGTCAGTATCATTCCCCTCATTTGCATAGAATTGCCTGCTAATGCCTCGTTGCAAGTCTGACACTGAGTCTACCCCCTTAGCAACCACTATTTACTGACCTTGTTGTCTTCTTTCTGCTATTGACTATAATGGCAAAATTGTGATTTTGGAGAAAAAACTTTTTTCAAGGTTTTAGTTTTATTTTCGGGCCGATCCCATTTGTGTGCCGCTGCCCTATGCTTAAACGGCCGAAATCAGCCAAAAAAAAATAAAAGTTATTTTTTGTTATTTTGAAACTATTTTCCATGTTAATGGCCATATATCTGGCCATTGGCATGCTTTCCACAATATATACACCCTTTATTTGGAGCTGTCATGGCTCCGTTTTGTAGTTTGCCGAAATGTACTCGGTTACTAACCGAGTACATTTCTGCAGGTTAAACTACTCCTGCACGGATGGCTGCCAGCTTCCCTGATCACTAATTTACCTCATTTGCATGGTTTTCACCTGAAAATGGGGTAATTAGCATAATGGAGCTGTGTCCATGCAGGAATAGTGCAGGAGTGCTCATGCACGTCTCGGGAGCTTGTTCCTGGATCTCTCGGTGGCCATATTGCCTCCAGCAGCTCCTACACTATTCCTGCACGCCATGCAGAGCTTGCTTAATCCTGGGGTTATTATTTCATGTTTTATTGGTTACTTTTACATACAACACCTGAACTGCTTCACGTTAAGTGCAAGGAACAAAAATCTGTGCTACTCATAACATTTTTAACAATACTCGGATCATTAACCAGGACAAATCAACCAATCCTCTATGCTGCCTTCTGAGTAAAGCCAATTTACTACACTGAAAGCAGGCCTCATCATGCACTGGTTCAAACAAATATCGTGTGACACTAAGTGCAACAAGACAGCTGTGAACCTTATTTTATGAATCAAGATTTGACAAACAATCTCACTGCTCACTTAACTGGATGCTATAATAGTTATAAAGACTGGTCCTGTGAAGACCAACACTTTGAAACCAAAACAAAATGAATGCTTCTTGCTGGGTGACTTTTTACAAACTCCAAGTAGCAGCAGTGCACAGGAATGAGAACTTGAGTTTCACATTCAAAAGTATTGGTATTCACAGGCTTGATCTTTGAGACTAGGACCAAATTTCATCAAAAACTCATCTGTACTATGTAGTTGTAATAAAAAAACACATCAAACAATAGACCATAACTCTAAACAAAGAAGAATTAGTTGAACAAATCAGTTTATTCACCAAAAGTCGAACACAACCAATTATTTTGAAATATCCACAAAGTATAACTGTACTTAACACAGGTGAATAAGCTAAATAACATACTTGTTTATTTATACACACCTCAGGATGTACAGTCACGGTAAAAATGAATTTATTAATTTATTTGTTTACCAGGTAAGTAGACTGGTCTGTTGACCATTTCAACTACAACTAAAACTCAAAGAGCAGAACATACATCATGATCCTTCAATCAACAATATTATATACAAAATGAGTACATAGCAAAATTCAGAACAAATAAAGCTGAATGCAGAAAGAGTAACATTAAAAGATTCACCCCCGGATTCTCTGTAGTTTGCACGGCATGCAAAATCGGTGCAGGATCTCAAGCAGGCAATATGTCTGCAGTGCGATCCAGGAACAGCCTGCAGGGACGTGCGCGAACGATCCTGCACTAATCCTGCACGGACTAAGCCATTGTATGCAAATCACCCCATTTGCAGGAGAAATCTATGCAAATGAGGTGATTTTGCAATCCAGGAAGCTTGCAACCTCTGTTCAGGACTAGTGCTATCTGCAGAAATGTACTCAGTTTGTAACCGAGTACATTTCTGTAAAATCCAAAACAGAGCTGTGACACCTCCAAATAAAGGCTGCATATCATGCAGTAAGCATGCCAATGGCCAAGTATAAGGCCACTGGCATAGCAAACAGTAAAAAAGATGCAAAAAACAACTTTTATTTTTTTTAACCGATCTTGGCTGTTTAAGTGTAGGGCAGCGGCACGCAAACGGGATCGGGGGGAAAATAACAAAATGAACCTAAATTAAGCATTCTAACTAAAATCATTATTCTTCCATGCAAGTCAATGGCAGGCAGAAGACATCATGGCCAGTGAGTAGTGGTTGCTAAGGGGGGGGGGACTCAGTATGAGACATGTAACTATGCATTAGCAGGCAATCCTATGCAAATGAGGGGAAGGATAGTGAATCCTAGTTTTCCCCAGTATGTGAGTCAGGTCCCAATAGTGCAAGAGTAGGAATAGCTTGGTGCAAGCCTAGGAGTTAGGTGACATCATGGGGGGAGGGGGTCAGGCATACTGTAAGTGGATTAGAACATTGTGGCTCGGGTTTGCTTCTAGCTTAGCACAGCTAAGTTAGGCGGTGTGTCTAAACCTGCCTAGCACTCTTTGCAAAGCCTAAGCAGGTGTGCGCACCACGCACCAGGTTTTACAGGAAGAAAAAAGAAGTTAAACCAAGAAATAGTAGCCCTGTGCACATTTGAGCACTCTATTTGCGTGGCGCACCCAGGCTTAAACAGGAAGGCAATGGGAAGGGAAGACAGCAGTAGGAAGGTAATCAAGGAGAACTAGCTTAGATGGCAGGTGAAATGTATCAGAATCATGCAATTACACAGGCAGCAGACTAGCCCAGCCCAAAACACTACTATAAACTATGCAAACACCTTCCTCTCTGGTTTTTCCCACACTCTACATCACCAGTGTAAACAAGCAGGGAACTTTTAACACTCAAAACAGCAAAATGATAGGGGCTGCAATAGCTATGATACAACAACTTATGGAAAAGGTTGAGGGTGGTGAGAATGTGAGTGCTGTTGACCAACCCACAGTGAGGAGACGGAGAAGAGTGTAGAGACCCAGGGTAACCTACCAGGGGCTAGATAAACTGGCAATAGTGGAGTGCTATAGGGTGGACAGGGACCTCCTACAGCAAATTGTTGAGCTGTGCCGGCCATGCCTGACACACAGAACTAACAGAGGAAAACCCATCCCAGTGGATGCTAAGGTATGTGTAGACCTATGAATACTAGCTACAGGTACCTTCCAAAGGCCTTCTGGGGATATGATGGGGATGTTACAGGCATCAGCATTCAGGGTACTCCACCAGTTCCTGGATGCCATGTCAGCACATGTCAGTGAGCACGTATATATCTCCAACACCCATGAGGTGTTGGTCAGCAATATGTAACTGTTCCACTAAATAGTAGAATATCCTTAGGTAGTGGATGCTATAGACTGCATACACATCAGAGCACCATCCGGTCAGTGGGGTAGGGTCTACATCAACCGCAAGGGCTTCCCCTCCATCAACTTCCAGGTCATGTGCAATGCCCAGGGCATAATAATGAATGTGTGCACTGGCTGACCTGGAAGCTATCACAATTCCCACATCTGGCATCATATGAAGCTGTACCAGAGATTTTCCAATGGGGACATCCCTGACAGTCACCTACTGGGGGAAGCTGAATACCCACTGGAGCCGTGGCTGATGACACCCATCAGAAATGCACACACACCCGAACAAGAACTCCATAATGAGGCACATGCACAGGCCAGAATTATAGTAGGCATGTGTTTGGGATGCTCAAGTCATGGTTCCAGTGCCTGGACACATCCAGTGGAGCCTTGCAGTACTCACCAGCTACATGTACCCAAATTGTCCTTGTATGTGCCATGCTACACAATATGATCCTGTGGAAACAGCAGCAGCAGGAATAGCACGGGGCAGGGCCACACAGTCTCCCACCATTGCCAAGGCCTGCACAAGCACAGAGTGAATTGGAGGAGGAACAACCTAAGCCTACCCTGGCCTTGGCAAAGAGGCAACGCATGGCACATACACTGACACAGGAGGGACCCAGGGAATAACACCTCTCTCTGACTCTCACATACAGTAAAAGGGATGCCAAACATTACACTACCTGTGCTTAGCCATGTGTAGGGAGTGTACTATGTGCATCTGACATAGGCAGTCCTGCAGCACCACCCACAATACTGGGACACCCACAAGGTAAGTGACTCAAACATGCCAGTCAGGGGGGTTCACATACCCAACAACAGTCACAGCCAGCAGGAAAGGTGTAGACAAACAGAAACAAAGGCTGTGCTATGGCCTCCGAATAAGGCATATGGGTAACCTCCCCCCAGGCCTATAAAGACAGACTACAGCAGGTCAGGCAGTGGGATGTCAGTTCTGAAGGGTAAGAAGTCAGAAACTAATATGTAGGTAATTAAAAGCTAAGATCTGTAGTACACTGGTATGCCTCTAGTCAGCATGATAGATAAGACTACAGACTGAAATGGAGTACCCGACATACCAGTACAGTCCTAGCGAAATGTGTACAAGTGTCAGGTGTGCTCCCCATCCTACATAGACATGTAGTCACAGTCAGTTGTGCCCCCCCAATCCTGTGCAGAAACATAGAAAGAGTCAGATGTGCCCCCCCATCCTATGCAGAAATGTAGTAACAGTCAATGCCAAATGATCGACGGATACCCTGCAGAGACAGCATGCTACCTGTAGGTGTACAACACAAAGGTCAGCACTGCAGTAAAAACTACCTGGACTCAATTCACACATTCAATACAGACGGCCATACTGGGCATGCCCACACACTAAGAGAAATGAAGGCAATGTCAGTCAACAACATACTGAAAGGTCATACTGGGCATGCTCACACACTTAAACACATGAAGGCCATGTCTGCAAACACCAGTGGATCAGACATATCTGGCAGTCACAGATGTTAGTGCAGACACTCCTCAGTATGCACCACTCATGCTTTGCACACACAGTGGATGGGAATACAGGCATATATGTAAGGACAACACACTATAATAAGCCAAAGATAGACATACATAGATGTGTGGAAGAGGGTGACTGTGACAAGGAGCCATCCAGGCCTGTCCCAACCAGCACACAGTCAAAGGGCCACAACCACACGAGGGTCAGATGTCACTCACTGCAGATACTAGCCACCGGTATCTGTCAGCATTACAGAGTATGTGGTGCACGTGCCAGCTGTGCAACATGATTGTTCAAGGAAGTAGTCATCTAGCAGCTGTATACACGTACCTATGAAATATGACTCAGGTTGTGCCCACATGTGGCGTGTCAACCCCTAGATGAATGGGTTATGGCCCATGCACACACACTGCCCTCCACATAGCCCCACTATGACAAGCATGCTGAGGTCATCCACTGTGAAATACACCTTTGGGAGAGTTTTAGCCCAGTAATCTCTGTGGCATGTCCCATAACTGCATACTGCTGTAGTGTGATAAACTAGTTAGGTAGGTCACACCCCCTACAATTTATATGCTCTACTTTGGTATGGCTGCTGATGTCATCCACCTAGAAATACATCTCTGGGAAGGTTGCATCCCAATAATCTCCATAGCATATGTCATAACTGTGTATTGCTGTAGTGTCCTAAAATAGTTAGGTAGGAGTTCTAACCCCAGCCTTGGCAACTGTGTTTGCATGTGTGTCTGGTCTGTCTGTGTAGAAAGCAATGCTTTTTAGGGTAGTCACGCCCTGTACAATTTAAATGCTCTATTTTGGTAAGGCTGCTGATGTCATCCACCTAGAAATACATCTCTGGGAAGGTTGTATCCCAGTAATCTCCAGAGCACATGCTATAACTGTGTATTGCTGTAATGTGATAAAATACTTAGGTAGGAGTTCTAACCCCAGCCTTGCAACTGTGTGTGCGTGTGTGTCTGTCTGACTTTGTCTGCATAGAGAGCAATTTTTTTTAGGGTAGTCACACTCGCTACAATTGAAATGCTCTACTTTGGTAAAACTGCTGATGTCATCCACCTAGAAATACACCTCTGGGGAGGTTTTAGCCCAGTAATCTTCATAGTGCATGCCATAACTGTGTATGGCTGTAGCATAATAAATTAGTTAGGTAGGTGTTCTACTTCTGGACTTGGCAAGTGTGTGTGCATGTCTATGTCTTTGTGTGTGTCTGTGTGTGTGTCTGTCTGACCCTGTCTGTGTAGAGAGCAATGCTTTTTTAGGGTAGTCACACTCCATACAATTTGTATGCTCTACTTTGGCAAGGCTTCTGATGTCATCCACCTAGAAATACACATATGGGAATGATGCAGCCCAGTAATCTCAGTAGTGTGTGTCATAACTGTGTACTGCTGTAGTGTGGTATAGACCTCTGTCAGGGGTTCTATATCTACACATGTTGGTTGTGGATGTTTTGTGTGTGTTTCAATGTCTCTGTAGGGAGCAATGCATTTTAGGCTAGTCACAGTCAGTACATTTCAAATGCCCTACTTTGGCAATCCTGTGGATGTCATTCATTGTAAAATACACCTTTGGGGAAGAAGTTCTCCAGTAATCCCCATGGTGTGTCCTATAACAGCCCCATGCTGTAGTGTTATATAGACCTATGCTAGGGGGTTTATATCCACACATGTCGGTTTTGGATGGTTTGTGTGTGTGTGTCACTGTCTGTGTAGGGTGCAATGCATTGGCAATCCTGCAGATGTCATCCAATGTGATATACAAGGAGTACTCCAGTAATCTCTGTGGTGTGTACTATAACTGTGTAGTGCTGTAGTGTACTCCCAGACATGACAGGTGTGTGTGTGTAACTCATATTCTATGTGTATGTGGGTGTGAGGGTGTGACACCTGGGCCCAATGTGGAGTGGGTTTTGCAAATTCCGTATATGGTGGCCCTAGTATATATCATAATGTCCACTGTGCAGGGATAACAGATGTGAAATAGCCGAGAGGCTGGGGTGCAAATCCATACCCATACATGTGACATCAAGGCCAGGCAATCACAGTTAGCAATCCTAGTATTACCCAGAGCACACTCTTAACCCATGTCTCATACACACACACACACACACACACACACACACACACACACACACACACACACACACACACATGCCGAGGCAACAGCCAATATGTGTGTAGTACACTGCATATTGGCCACTGATAGTAAATATGAAGTGATTGCAGTGGCCAATAGGGGGCACGGCACCCTGTCCATCTGTCCAATAGGCACATACATGCAGACAGTGCACCTTCTCCATGTTCCCCACTGAAGACCTGCAACACCTGTGGTGCCATCACATGTAACCCACAAAGGACATACCATGCTTGAAAACATGCCCTGTATGGACAGATGCCACTGACACTAGGGAGTGCCATTAGCATGCTATCAATGTAGGTACAGGGTTAACCTGCTGTCTATTACAGGTTCCTGCCACAGGTGGCCAAGACTGGCACATCTGATGATAATCTGTGTACACAACATGGGCCTAACACCCCAGGTACAGTTCCACATGTCACTGTACATGCATGTGGGAGGTATGCACATCCCAGACACCATCCATGTCATGGACTAAGGAACACATACATGACAAGCGTTGCACAGCATTGGCCACATGCATTAGTCACCCAGGTGACTGGATGGTGGGTACAATACCCACCTGTGTGGGCAAATGCAGAAACCACAGCCCTGAGCCACAATGCAGACTATTGTCATGTGGCCTGATGCCAAGGTATACCCATCACCTAGCCTTTTATAGCCATCTGTCACAGTCAACCACCACATACCCATGCTGAAATGCACTCATGCATGTCAGTACTGACACCCTGTGTGTTTGTGTGTGTGTTGTATGATGCGTATGATCACATCCACACTCACTACAACCCATAGTGGCATACTGAAGCATGCTGTCTGATGTCAGACACCTCCCCATAGCCTTTTCCCATATAACCTCCGTATGACCTGTGTGGTGCATGAGATACCTGCACAGTAATGTGTTGTGGCAATCTCACCAGTGATGAGTCGTATCCCTGGCCCGGCCAAGTGTGTCAATGTGTGTGCATCCCTGTGAGAGTGTGGCTGTGTTGACGCTGGCACCTGTTCATGTGGACAGACACGTGTACTTCACCTGCCGTATAGCTACCATATCCCTGTTGCAGGTGTCACTCACCATCACATATATGTTCTGAGGACTCCACAACAGGTAACCTATGTGGTGCATCCAATAACTGCATAGGACTGTGATAGCAATTCATAGTCATCAGGGGTTTGATACCCTGTGCTGGTAGGTGTGTGACACAAACATGCTTAAGTTTTACTCTCCCACCCCCTCCCTGAATTGTCATTGCCTCTGTCTGCCTCTCTCACTCCCTCACTCATGGATGTGGAGACCTACACCTGCTTTTCTTAGGCAGCAGTGTGTGCATTTTAAGTGATGCTCATGATCATCTAATGGCCTCTGCACAAATTGCAGCCCTCCCCTAGTTGATTGCATGTGGAACAGCTGTGGTAACATTCCCATAGCCAGTTGCATGGAAACACACTCCAATATCTAGGAACATCATGTTGGTGTTGGGCCTTTCCATTCACTGTGAGCAGCAACTTGATCTGTTGTTTGGCAAACAGCATCTCATCTCAGATGGATTGGGGATTTAACTTTGACAACATAAACTGTGGAAACAGACCAACACACAGGAGGGGGATGTGCCTGTCCTGACTACAGACTGTAAGTGCTGCTATACTGCATTTGGAGTAATGTTGGTTTAACAGGGTCTGTGCGGATATGGCTGAATGACATGTATTAATACCTGTCATGTCAATTCTATGTTTATGAGGACTCCCCATCTGTAGGGTTATCTGTAGACTGGGCAGTGTGTGGTGCCTTTGGTTTCATGTGTTACCCACAGAGCATGTATCTGTGAACTGCAGAAGATAGTGTGAGGATTGTAGTCTGTACATTTTGAAAGCTGGGACAGTTACTGACTTCATATCCCTCACAGGACATATGTTGCGACAAACCCTGTTAAAACAATAAATGTAAGATGTTATCACAGCAACATGTCAATATTAGCCCTGTGTATGTTCTTCCAGCCACAACTCTGTAACCTTTGTATATCTGTCATACATTAAGAGGTGCATATATGCTGTACACCATAATTACTGTCATCATATCTGATAACAAGCCAGGGAGATAATCAGACTGCTACACATATGTATAGTAGGGGTTATATTTGATGACATAACCCAGACATTCTGTGGTTGTTTGTACAGTACTGAGGTCTGTGTACTTATGGTGAATGTCGACAGTGTGGATATTGTCAATATGTAAGGTCAATAAAAAGTTCCCAGAAGATACGAAGTGCAAATAAAATGAATCTGAAATAAAAAAATAAAGAGCGCTTCAACACAGCAGAAAAAGGCAACTAATTTAATCACAACAGGTTAGCGCTTTCACAGTCACTCAAACAACCATTTCATCAGACAAACATTTCATAAAACAGTCAATATTTAAAAAAACTATGCACCAGTGAGAATGCCATATTAATTAACTATCTTGTTGAATTTAAAGCAAAACAACACATATAAAAAAAGCATATAAAAAAACAAAAAATATATATAAATTAGTACGTTAATGTTTCAAACATCTCTGACGTAAAAATGGTTTCAAAGAAATACATAGATTCTAGATTACATAGTGATGAATGTGATTTGTAACAAGCTTTTAATACTTTGAAAATAGACTTTCTCAGCAGGGGATATTCTGAGAGAAGTTAATAACTGCATAGACCAGGTTATGAAAGAAAGGCACAGCACAGGTAAACCTTATTTTTCAGAAAAATCGTACCGATGTGGTTGAGTCATCGGATAGTAACAATATGAATATGAGTTTTTTGTTAACCTATGCAAGTGATGTCAATATATTCTGTGAGGTTATTAGGAAACATTGGAATATTCTATACTCAGATAATAAGCTGAGAGAATGTATTTCTGAGACTCCACTGTTCTCTTTTAGGAATAACTTGTCTTTAAAGAAACAACTTTGTTATAGTAAATATGACGTTGTAGTACTAGAATCACAATGTAAGGGTACATATCCATGTAAACATTGCCATGTCTGTAAATTTCGATATAGTGCCCCCCAATTTAGACATCCCTTTCATGACTGCTTTGTTGTTTCCTTTTTATGCTGATCACACCAGTCGTAATTTAGTTTATTACTGTTTCTGTACAGTTTGTTATGTTTTCTATGTTGGTAAGACCAACAGGTCCCTTAGGGAACGTGTGTTAGAGCATCTTAGGGATATTAGTAATAAGAAAAATACTAATCCATTGGCTAAACATGTAGAATGCAATGGTATAAGTCATGAATTTAAGTTTTTTGTATTAGAACTAATTAATGAAGGCAAGAGAGGTGGTGATATTTGTAATACGACCAAGGCTATTGAGCAAAAATGGATCATCTTTTTTAAAGCTGATACATATCCAGGTATCAATGATATGGTTTATTTGAAACCATTTTTATGTCAGAAATGTCTGAAACATTAACTTACTAATTTATAGTTTTTTTTTATGTTTTTATATGTTTTTTTTATATATGTTGTTTTGCTTTAAATTCAACAAGATAGTTAATTGATATGGCATTCTCAATGGTGCATAGTTTTTTAAATATTGATTATTTTATGAAATGTTTGTCTGATGAAGCAGTTGTTTGAGTGACCATAAAAGCGCTAACCCATTGTGATTAAATTAGTTGTCTTTTTCTGCTGTGTCGAAGTGCGCTTTATTGTCAATATGTACCTTGGCCTGTGTACAGACTGTGGTAGATGTCATCATTCTAGGTCCCGTCCCATCTGATGTTACATGCTGCTCCACTGTATGTTACCGTATTGGCTTACATGTTTGTAGGGCCGTACACACACACACATGTCCCATACCACAGACAGACATCAGACCACACTGTGTAGTAGCCCAGTATATGTAGGGTTAGTGTGAGTGGCACATATGAGGATGGTGTTGAGTGGCACATATGAGGATGGTGTTGAACAAATAGTCCTTATACTGTAATATTCTGTTAGCTTACCATATGTGGCTGTGGCTGTGTTCACATTGGTTGTGGTTATGCACTTTCACACAGGTGTATCTTACCCTGTGCTGTGTCATGCCTGTAGAGCCTGTTATATATGCAGGTACATGTGCATTCTCCCCATAGGAGATGTAGGCCAGTGTTGAGCCAGTCTGCCTGTAGCCTGCACAGTGCTCTGTTACATGCCTAGCAGCTTAGTGTACTTACCCAGTGAGATGTCATGTGCAGATACTTGCCAGATGTACTGCTGCTGGGCCTCCCTTAACAGTCATGTATGTCAAATGGAGTGGTGGGATGCTGTACAGATGTATGTCAATATCTAGTTGGTAGTATGTGGCCATGGCAACTCTGTACCAGCAGTTATTATGTGTCAGGACAGACAGGGGTGTGTGAATGCATAAACTATGGGGGCGAATGTATACCAATCATTATGTGTTATACCGATCTACATGGCTGTTATCCATATTGTCAGGCTTGGTCTACATGTTCTGCACTAAAGGGTTCTGTGTATACCTCTGGACTGTACAGAGTGTGTCAGAATGTCCACATCTATTGGCCAATATCTCTGCTGTAGTCCACAGGAGCATTACATGCTTGCAGCGGTACTGTATATGATGTCCTTAGGGTATCTGTCAGTAGCCAATGGCGCACATGTGAAAAGCAGATGTGACCTCCCACACACACACACACACACACACCATGTCTGTGAAGACAATCCCTATTACAGTAGCAATAGTCTACTAATATACCTGCTATACATACCGACATCCCCTTGCACTATGGAGTTGGGACTGTAGGGGCTGAGATAGGGCTACACCCCATGTTCAGGACATATGGTGAATATATATTTACATATGATTATCCAGATATCTATAGAGATAATTACACATGTACATATCGGCGTATATAGATGGGTGTTTATGTGTACATAGATATACATATAGACACCCAGATATATACATATACAGAGCATTATATGTCTACACATATGCAGATAGTGATACATATACACATATACATATACCACACTGCCATTCCTGCCAGCAGTCCAATGCTGTTGTATCCCCCACATATATGTTGGGGCTGGGCCCATATATGTGTGGGCTTCATCTACACAATACATGTGTGCCCATATGCACTCCAGAGGCCAGTGTATGTAACAGTGGTACATGGCCCTGTATTATTGAGTCTAGGGGGAGATGCACCATACATAACCTAGGCTGTTACAAAATGTTGGGTTATCAGGGGTGAGCTGCCGTAAGGTATCTGGATGTACAGTACCATACATTTCACCTATCTTGACATTACTTACATAAAGTGGGTTACTGCAGGCCTACTGCCTCCTGCCATACAGACTGTTCTGTTTGCCAGTGTGCCTGTGATAGTGTCAGTTATGTCTTGTTATGTATCAGTTACATTCCATTTGGCCAACTGAAGTATATACCACCTAATGATTGTGTACAGAGTGTAGATAAGGACTGCTGGACTATACACCTGCATCACTTATTGCTGATTGTGTGGTATCCTGTGGCCCAGTCTGTCATTACTATTGTACAATTTGAATGGAATGGCCTGGACAGCAACAGTTGTGGACTTTTCCAGACTACTGTATTAGTACAACTGTTTCACAGTTGCATTACTCTGTTTATATGGAAGTCAGTGTCTAAACAGCTATATGACATGGCATATACATCTGTAATAGTACACAAATAAAGGTATTCCATTTCTGCAAACCTGTGTGTGGTGTTTTATCCTATGACCTCTCTGTGGGTATATGTTGCAGGCAACATATGTCATTTGTATGGGTGGCTCATCCAGTGTCCAGTTGTTAGGGTGTTAACTGTAGGCATAGTGGCTGTTCCATATTGTGTCCGCCTACTACATGAGTATCTTACTATACATATCTCTGTGTGTGTGTATGTGTAGTCACATGTATATATATATATATATATATATATATATATATATATATATATGTATCTGCATATGTGTATATGTATCCTGGGGATGTTGATAGCTTCCACATTTTACATTTCTTATGGGAGCCAGACTGTACTCCATGATATGTTACCAATACCAGCCTGACATCATACAGGTGGGATGTAGTATTGTTAACATCGTGTGCCCATGTTGTGTCAGGACCTGGTTATGGCATCTGCAACACTTGGTAGTATATTGCAGGGCAGACGTGTTTGTCTGTGGGGGGTGGGTATACCTATTTGTACAAGACGTATATTGTTTGGGGCCTCTCAACCCCATTAATGGTGCATGTGGACATTTATGATTTAATCTCCCATTGATATCTACACATGTATGTCCATATATACATATATGGATATATATATTTGCATACATATATATAACTATGTCTGTATATACCTACATAGATATATATCTGCTTACATAAATGTAGCTTGCTGTGTATATGTAGACATATAGGTGTAGAAATATGTATGTGTTGATGTAGGCATTTGCATGTATATATGTTCATACATATTTATATATATGTATATATTTCTAAATATATATATATTTCTAAATATATATATATATATATATATATATATATATATATATACATATATAGATATGTTGTATCTGTTTAGATATTAATATATTTATACACACACATTCATCTAGATGTTGGTATACATTCTCTGTACTGTTGCATGCCTGGGCTGGATGATATGTTTCTGAAAGCATCATATTTATGTATGTCTGGCATGGCTTAGTGGCAAATCACTTTGTCTATGGTGCCAAGTGTCTTGGGTTCGAGCCTTGCAGAGGTTGTTTATGTTGTTGCTGGGCAGAACACGGGCCATTGGTACAGAGTGATTAAGGCACTTTACAGCAGTTGTAAGTGGGTTTGCGCGGCGGTAAGCACTGCTAACTTCTGGTTACAGTTTCTTATATTCAGCTTCTAAATTGCTTAATCTGTGTAGTCAGTGCTTACCCCCGCTCAAACAGGCTTAGACCTGCCTACTGCTGTTTAACACTGCTTACTCCTGCTTATCCCATGATAATTTCTTTAAAAGAAAAGAAAAAAGGGTTGATAGGAAAGTGGTGAAAAAGGGGCACAAAGAGGGACAGACAGTAGGGAAAATAGTTATTGATGAGATTTTTTTTGTGGGAACAGATTGCCCTTTTTTTTTCAGGTGAGAGTGGGATGTTGAGGAGGTGTAGTAGGTGTATTTGGGAAGGTAGGTTGGGGAAGTTAACAGACAAGACACGCAAGACACATACAGGGGCAGTATATGACATATGTGGGGGTAAACACCTTGATGGGGAGGGGTGTTGGGATATCAGAAGCCCACAAATCCCCTAGTGGTAACAGTGGGACTGAGGTTTTCACCCATGGGCAGTTACCACTGCACCTTCACAGCCTTGAAGGTGGCTGTGCTGGGGGCTGAGCCGCAGAGTCAGGCTGACTCTCTAATTGTGACACACAGCCCTCGAGCTGGTGTAGAAGATCATTGACCTGCTCGTTGATCACTCTACACACCACAACCCCAACCTGGCAACAGGTGACAGGTGCCTGTCCTCGCCCACTCCCAGGGGGGGTGAACCCCATCCCCTGAGGCAGTTCCACCTGAAGGTGGTGCAGGACCAATGGACAGGGAGGTCCGGGGTTGGGCCCCAGACATGCTGGTGCCCTGTGCCTCGGCCAGCTGAGGTGGGACAGGTGGGTCCACTGGGACCAGCCTTCCCAAGCATGCTATAGTGTTTAGACTTCATCATCATATATGGGTTAGTAACAGTCCACACATTCCAGGGTTAGGTATAACAGCAAGCATAGATATTCCCATTAACCCAGACACCAGATACGGAACAGTTGCATAGCAAACAAAACACATGTATATATGGGACCACAGTGGTAATAAGAACAGCATGCAGGTACATTGATGGCACCATGCCAACAATGTTGGAATAATTCAATATAACAAAAACAAGTCACAAACTATCCAATAAGTGCCACGGCCCTTCAATAAGCTTCCACAATAAATGTAACCATGGAAGATAACGATGGTAAATCCTGGTGGAATTCAGCAACACTGTATCAAAAAACTCCAAACAGTTAGTGACTAAGCAATGAAAGTCAATATTCTTATCGTTATCTTCCATGGTCACGGACAGTAAAAGCATGAGTATTACTGACCTGCCTCGCATCGCAACTGTGCCAGGGAGCAGATGTGGGCCTCCTGGTTTGCAGCCCACTCTGTTGCAGCTGTGGGGGACATAAGATGAATATTTAGCCATACCTATCCATGATATACCTGAACTGGTACTTATTACACACATACTGGGGTGATACTTACACACGTCTGGAACATCCCCTGATGCTCAAGCCTCTTGGAGCCACTTCTCCAAGAGGTCTCTCTTCCGCCGCTTCAGGTCAGTATAGTGGTGCCTGACCTGCTCACCAGTTCGGGGTATGCCAGTGGCACTGGTGAGGTCGCGGGTGAGATGGTCCAGGCCTCTGCCTTATATTGGGAGCCCTGGTACTGGCCCTGCAGCAGTCTCTGTGCATGGTCTTTAACTAGGAGTCCTGCCATGACCTTGGACTCCTGGATGCACCAGTGCTGCACCTGCAAGTGCACTCCTTCTCCCCTTAATGCCATAATGCCTAGAAAGGGAAGCTACAGCCAGTTATGAGATGTATTCCCACCTCTTGGGTTTAAGTAGGGCCTATTTCCTGCACTTTCCGTGATTGGCCGGTTTTGAAAAGGATAAGCTATGGGCAAACCTGCTTACCTAAGGTTGGCATTGTTTAAAGGGGTATACTATATACTACTGGGCACAAAGAGTTAGATGGTCTACACATTGCTCACACCTCCTAAGCTGGCCTGTGCAATGCTTAGCATTGCTTACATTAGACCTTCATTATAATACCTTTTTGGCATTGTGTTATTATTCATTACACCTTATATGTATGCCTGGTATCCCTGATTGATGTATACATACACTCTGTGGGGGTCCTTGTGTTTTATTGCAGACTTCAACACTCTATTACAATTACACCTCACTTCTGGACTTACTGCTGTACTCCAGTTCACATATTTATGTTATGTAGTGGGTTATGGCACATATGACTGTATACTGATGCTTTCGCAGGTTCAGTTTGGTTATACTATGGTGAGGACATGTTTACTACTACTACCTCATTTTTCTGTATGGCTGTGATGGCTTGGTGGATAACTGCTGAGACTATGGTGTATATGGTCCTGGGTTCGAGACTTGAATGGCTGTTTATTTTGTTGATGGACAGAAAAAGGGCCGTTGGATACAGAGTGATTAAGGCACTTTTAAGCAGTCGTAAGTGGGTTTGCGCAATAGTAAGCACTGCTTACCTGCCATTACACCTGCTTACAGAGAGCTAGCTTTAGAATTGCTTAGCCAGTGTAGGCATTGCTTACCGCCATGCAAATGGGCTTAAGGCCACTTACTAGTGCTTACATATGCTTACTACTGCTTATTTGTGCTTAGACCTGCTTACTAGGGCCTCATTCAATATGACACTGACACCTCACATGTGCATTTACTGCAGTACTCCAGTTCATAAATATGTTATTTAGTGGGTTATGCAACAAAAATATTGGTCATAATGTGCTTTGCTGTGTAAAATAAAATGTGCTGCAGTGGGACTCGAACTGGGAATGTCTGCTCGTTAGTCAAATGCTCTGCCCACTACACTATTGCGGTGCTGCTTCATTTGCATATATCTTCCTTGTTATCCTCTTCAGCCTTTTAAGCTGCTTTAACCGTAGCTAAGCGATGGACACACCCATGCACCTATGGTTAGCTTCAATCAAATGTTTAAAAGAAATAATAGGGTTTCTTCATTTTATTACTACATTCTGTTGCTGTTATACACAAGGGGGACTGTTGGTGGGGATATGCGATCACCTGTGAGCAGTCTTGCTCATTGCATACCTCTTTCTACTGTTCTACATTGCAGGGGCATGTTTATTCTGAGAGCTCTGCTCTCAGACATGCCCCCTGCACGCTTACACACTCCATGTAAGCCTAGGACATTGGGCAGTATGCCTTATTAATATGCATGGCACGCTGCTGTCCTGCTCCTAAATGGTCACTTCCGTGCAGGACTAAGCAAGCCCTGCACGGAAGTTTAGTAAATTCGGGGGTCAGTCACAGTGCACTGAAAAAAAGATATATACAAAATGCAAGCTAAATGTGCATAAAATATGGTGCCAATCATACATATACAGCATAAATGGTTTACTATCAAAATCTCAAATATTGAAAAAAATATTGTTCAGAACATCGAACAGCAAGATCGAATCCCTGCATATTAATTAGGTGAAAATGTGGAATCTGATGAACGAATTTAGCAGATTCGACATTTTCACAGAATATCGACCATGATGTCCTTATAGGAGCTCAGGTAAGTGTCACTCCTACACTTCAAATCACATTTTTGCAGGAGGGCAAGTGGCATGCTGATATGAACTATTGATAATTTAATGTTTGGCAACATGGGAATCGGCCATCTGCCATTCGACATTCCCATGTTTGCTGAACATATGTTTAACATTTTGACTGTAAACCACATAAACTCCTATTTACATGCAAAATACTTGTGTATAAGATACCACTTTAAGAGGATGGGAAATGTTTATTAATTATCCTCGTATTCATGATATGGGATGGTAAGATATCTAACTACTATCATGGTAGCAAGTGCAGGTAGATTCAGTAAAGATAAAAGTAAAGTACATCTTTGAAGCTTTTAATGGTTTCTAGATTTTTGATGCCTGTAGGCAGGTGATTCTAGGTAGAAGGTTCCAGTCTAGAAAAGGCTGTCTCACCTATGGCAGTTGTAAATGAAGTAGAAACATGTTCTACTAGGCAAACTTAGGAAGTCACCCTGACCTGATTTTAAAATGAGCGCTTTCTTTCTTTACTCATACACCAAGAACTTCATCAGATAAATGCAATGCAACACAAATCTAATTTAAAAATGGTCTCCAACAGATCACATGATAAAAGCATCCATTCCCCTTTTCCCCAGCTTTTAAAGTAATGTGGCAATACAAATGAAATTAACAAATCAAACTAGTGAATGTATTTTAGAATATTGAGAGTCAGAATGGCAAATCAGACTGAATTCAGATAAATATCTTGGTTTAAATGAAACTGTCAACACAAAATACATTATACTAGCACAAATAATTTAAATGTGATTGTGGGAAACTACAAGTTTATGTTTTATATTCACTACTTTGATTTGTTAATTTGATTTGTTGTGACATGTCACTTTAAAAGCTGGGGAAAAGGGGATTGGATGTTTTCATCTTGTGATCTTTTGGGCACCATTTTTAAACCTGATATGTATTGTATTACATTTATCTGATGAAGTTCTTGTATGACTACAGAATGAAAGTGCTCCTTTTAAGAACAGGTCGTGGTGACTCCCTATGATTACCAAGTAGAGTGCGAGAGGTGGACGGATGCAGAATGGTTAAGGTGTTTACCTTGCAGACACATGATGCAGGGTTTGATTCTCACATGGGGTAATTGGTTAAGCTTAAAATAGCCCACAAGGGCAATTATCCTAGTAGTAATCTGTTTCTAGTTTTCTACTCTACTTTGGTGGTTTTAGTTATAAATGAAGGGAATACTAGAGTGAAACTGCAGTCATGTGTTAAGTTATGTTATGCTAGCTATTCTTCTTCACAGTACATGACATCATGGTAGAGATATGTTATTGTGCATAAAAAGGCCGTGGTGGGCAGTACTTACAGAAATGAGTAACTCGGCATTAATAACAGAGATAATGTAATTTATGCACATCAATACTGTATACCAGAGCTCTTATCTGAAACTGTGTTACTAGATACTCCCAGAGATTTGTGAACTACAGAGGAGCTTCCATTCTGGCAATGCAGTAAAACTAGCAATGTCATCAGTGCTACTATGGTAGCAATCCATGTAAAAGTCAGACAGCCGAACAGTACTGGGGAGGTAAAGTATAATCATAATTCCCCACATGCACTATACCTCACATATTGTACTAATGTGATCAATTGTCTCAGTGAAATAGTGGCCACATTTTATCAGTGAAAGGCACAAATATGGAATTGCTTATATTACGGTACTGTACCTAAGTCAAGGACAGTTATGACAACCTACCATCCTGTCTGCACTTCTCCATGTCTAGATAAAGACAGTATTGATATATTATAAATTACAGAAATGAAAACCAATTCTGACTCAACTATATGGAGAGATTATATAGACTGCAACACCTTTGGTAGGTGTGTAATACACCTGTTCACAACATTGCATATTATATCTCAGTTATACTATGATAAATCAAAGTCTAAAAGCTATAAATACAGTTGCTGGACAGGAATTGCATGAAATGGCTTACTCAAGTGCATATATCATCTAAAAACATGTACGCACTAGCTGATCAGTTTCATGCAACTGTAACACACACAACTAAAGAACCACATATTAATTATTCTCACTCTGAGGTCACTTCAACTTCCAGAAAGAACTTTCATTTAAAACCAAAAAAAAAAATGCTGAGATCTTTCACCAAGATGCTGTGATCTAAGAGTTGGTACTAATCAATACTATGGAAGTCTACTACAACACAAAAACAGCAATCAACTATATGAAAACAAAGCACTGACTAAACATACTCAAGCAAATAGAAAACAAACATCCATGAACTAAGTACTTGAAGAAAACTGTTATAATACACATATGTAAGATAATCTGAAAACCAAGCAATACATATAGTCACCCATACAACTAAAAAGATCAACACATTTATTCAAATGTAATCATGCTAGTAAGATATGCATGCATTTTACAATTGAAAAGCATGTGCATGGACTGCAGTGCTGAACAGCTTATTAAGTACCATTCTGAGATTCCAAAGGTTCTTAACAAGCTTCTATTAAGTACCTCCTAAGTGCTATAAAGCTCTAGTCTCATGTTAGAATGGAATAGCAGCCAGTCTTTGCCACCAGAGAACAGCTGCTGCAGCAAAAGTTAAAATAGCTTTAAAACCTGTTAGATATTTTACTGTGCCATGCTACTGAACAGTAAGTGTGGTAGCGGGTAGTGTATTAACATCTTTTAAAGCTATTACATCATCATACGAATATGCATGCTTCCAACCACTGTCTGTATTGCAGCAATAAGTGTTTTATGACTTTCAAAAGTATAAAGCACTATCGTACTCCTGCACTTTTTTCTGTACTAGATAATACATAGAGAAGATAAAGCTCCATGCATTTCAAAGAGTCATGATTGGGTCTCTGATCATAAATCTTGTTATATGTTCTTAACATGGATGTCAAGATTCACCTCTTGAGATCCGCTTTGCTCTGCTCTTGTGATGAATTTCTGGACATTCATGTCCATACCACATAATAAGCCAATTATGATCAGAAACTTGATCACAAACCACAACATGAAGTGGTAATAACAAAATAATGAAAGGTCATACTAGGCATGCTCCCACACTTACAGAAATAAAACCCATGTCTGGCAACAACAGTGGACTATACATATCTGACAGTCACAGATGTTTGTGGACACACTCCACATTGCACACCAGTCATGCTTTGCACACACATTGGATAGGAATACACACATATATCCAAGGACAACACACTATAATAGGCCAAACTTACACATACATAGATGTATGGAAGAGAGTGACAGACAGTGATAAACAGCATCCCATCATGAAGACTGTCCCATCCAGCACATATCCAATTGGCTAAAACCATATGATGTGCAAATGTCAATCACTGTAGACATTTGCCTCTGGTATCCCTCAGTACTATAGTGTCTGTAGTGCTTGTGATAACTGTGGAACATGACTGTACAAGTCATTACGCATCTAGTAGTTGTATACACATACTTGTGAAATATACACCTGTGTGTGCCTAAGTGCTGCTTCCAGATGAATGGTTTATGGCCAATGCATACACACTGCACTCCCCATTGCCCTGCTTTGGCAAGCCTGCTGATATCATTCACCTTGAAATACACCTTTGGGGAAAGAATAGCCCTTTAAACTCTGCGATGCATGCTATAACTGCATAATACTGTAGTGTGATGTACTAGTTAGGTGGGAGTTCTAATTCCAGACATGGCAACTGTGAGACTGTGCGTGTCATTGTTTGTGTGTGTCTAGGATTCATTGCTTTTGTAGCCATTCACAGTCACTACACTCCCCATTGCCCTACTTTGGCAAGCCTGCTGATGTCATTCACCTTGAAATACACCTTTGGTAAAGAAGTAGCCCCCAAAGCTATGTGGCATGTGCTGTAACTGCATAATGCTATAGTGTGATGTGCTAGTTAGGTAGAAGTTCTAATCCCAGACATGGCAACTGTGAGACTGTGTGTGTGTGTGTGTGTGTGTGTGTGTGTGTGTGTGTGTGTGTGTGTGTGTGTGTGTGTGTGTGTTTGTCTGTCTTTATAGAGATCAATGCTTTTGAAGCCATTCACAGTCACTACACTTTCCATTGCCCGACTTTGGCAAGCCTGCTGATGTCATTCACCTTGTAATACATCTTCGGGGAAAATGTATCTGTGTAAGCCACATGGTGCATGCTATACTGTGTAATGCTATAGTGTGATGTACTAGTTAGGTAGGAGTTCTAATCCCAGACACAGCAACTGTGAGACTCTGTGTGTGTTTGTCTGTGTAGAAAGCAATGCTTTTGAGGCCATGCACAGTCACTACACTTTCCATTGCCCTATTTTGGCAAGCCTTCTGATGTCATCCAGCTTGAAATACATCTTTGGGGAAGCAGTAGCCCTATAACCCCATGTCATATGCTGTAACTGTGCAATGCTGTAGTCTGATGTACTAGTTAGGTAGCAGTTCTAATCCCAGACATGGCAAATGTGAAACTCTGTGTCTGTGTGTGTGTTTTTGTTTGTCTGTGTAGGGATCAATGGTTTTGAGGCCATTCATAGTCACTACATTTTCCATTGTCCTACTTTGGCAAGCCTACTGATGTCATTCACCTTGAAATACACCTTTGGTGAAGAGTAGCCCTATAAGTTCCCTGGTGTGTGCTATAACTGCATAATGCTGTAGTGTGATATACTAATTAGATATGAGTTATAATCCCAGCTGTGAGACTGTGTGTGTATTAGGTTGTTTGTTTGTGTGTGTAGGGATCAATGCTTTTGTGGTCATTCACGGTCACTACACTTTCCATTGCCCTTCTTTGGTAAGCCCACTGATGTCATTCACCTTGAAATACACCTTTGGTAATATAACAGCCCTATAAGGTCCGTGGCACATGCTATAACTTTGTAATGCTATAGTGTGATGTACTAGTTAGGTAGGAGTTTTAATCCCAAACATGGTAACTGTGAGACTCTGTATGTGTTTGCCTGTCTGTGTAGGGATCAATGCTTTTGTGGCCTTTCACAGTCACTACACTTTCCATTGTCCTACTTTGGCAAGCCTGTTGATGTCATTCACCATGAAATACACCTTTGGGGAATACTTAACCCTGTAAACTCTGTGATGCATGCGATAACTGTGTAATCCTGTAGCTTGATGTATTATGCATGAGTTCTAATCCCAGACATGGCAGCTGTGAAATTTTGTGTGTGTGTGTGTGTGTGTGTGTGTGTGTGTGTGTGTGTGTGTGTGTGTGTGTGTGTGTGTGTGTGTGAGTGTGTGTGTTTGTGTAAGGGTCAATGCTTTTGAGGCCATTCACAGTCACTACACTTTCCATTGCCCTACTTTGGCAAGCCTGCTGATGTCATTTACCTTGAAATACACCTTTGGTGACATGATAGTCCTATAAGCTCCATGGTGCATGCTATAACTGTGTAATGCTGTAGTGTGATATACTATTTAGGTAGGAGTTCTAATCCCAGACATGAATACTGAGTGTTTGGTTGTGTAGGGCACAATGCTTTTGTGGTCATTCATAGTCACTACATTTTCCATTGCCCTACTTTGGCAAGCCTGCTGATGTCATTCACCTAGAAATACACCTTTGGTGAAAAAGTAGCCCTATGAGCTCCATTGCGCATGCCATAACTGTGTAATGCGATAGTGTGATGTACTAGTTAGATAGGAGTTCTAAGTTCTAATCCCAGACATGACTGTATTTGTCTGTGTAGGGATCAATACTTTTGAGGCCATTCAAAGTCACTACACTTTCCATTGCCCTAGTTTGTCAAGCCTGCTGATGTCATTCACCTTGAAATACACCTTTGGTAAAGGAGTAGTCATATTAACTATAACTGCATAAGGCTATAGTATGATGTACTAGTGAGGTAAGAGTTCTAATCCTAACCATGGCAACTGTGTGTGTGTGTGTGTTTGTGTGTGTGTGTGTGTGTGTGTGTGTGTGTGTGTGTGTGTGTGTGTGTGTGTGTGTGTGTGTGTGTGTAGAGGGATCCATGCTTTGTGGCCATTCACAGTCACTACACTTTCCATTGCCCTACTTTGGCAGGCCTGCTGATGGGATTCACCTTGAAATACACCTTTGGTGAACAAATAGCCTTATAAGCTCTGTAGCGCATGCTATAACTACATAATGCTATAATGAGATGTACTAGTTAGGTAGGAGTTCTAATCCCAGACATAGCAACTGTGAAAGTCTGTGTGTGTTTGTTTGTCTGTGTAGAGATCAATGCTTTTGAGGCCATTTACAGTCACTACACTTTCCATTTCCCTACTTTGGCAAGCCTGTTGAGGTCATTCACCTTGAAATATACCTTTGGTGAAAGAATATCCCTGTAAGCTCCTTGGCACGTGCTATAACTGCATAATGCTATAGTACGATGTACTAGTTAGGTAGGAGTTCTAATCCCAGACATGGCAACTGTGAGACTCTGTGTGTGTTTAACATCAGTACCATGTGTGGAGGTAGCTGTGACTCATTGTGAGGCACGTTTTGCAAATGTCTTATATGGGGGACCTATTATATGTCACAATGTCTGCCTTATAAGGACAACAGATGTCAAACAGCAGAGAGGCTGGTGTAGACAATCCATACCCCTACATGTGACATTATGGATTGGGGAACAATATAGGCAACCCTTGTATCACCCAGATAACACTCCCCACCCATGTCTCATATCCAAACATACTTGGCTAGGCAACAACCACTACGTTGGTAGTTCCCTGCATATTGCCACATATAGTAATTATGGTGTGATTACAGTGGACTACAGAGGACATGGCACCCTGTTCCATCCCTACAGTAAGCAAATAATTGCATACAGTGTTCCTTTGCTATGTTCCCCACTGGACACATGCAACAACTGTAGAGTCAGCAAATGTAACTCACAAAGGAAATACCATGCCTTATGCACATGCCTTGTATGGACAGATGCCACTAACACCAGTGAATACCTGCATCATGCTGTCAATGTAGGTGCAGGATCAACTTGAATTACATTGCCAGTTCTCACCACATGAGGTTAGGAATGCCACATCAGATTATAACAATCTGTCCAAACAACATGCCCCAGACACCACAGGTCCACTTCCACATGTCACAGAACATGCATGTGGGACATGAGCACATCCTAGACACTGTCCATGTTATGGAATATAGAACACATACATGGCAAGCATTGCACAGAACTGGCCACCCACAATAGTAACCCAGATGAGTGGATGGTGAATACAGTACCCACCTGTGTGGGCCAATCCAGAGACTACACTCCTGAGCCACACTGCAGACCATTGTCATGTGGCTTGATGCCAAGGTATACCCTTTGCCTAGCCTTGTACAGCCTTCTGGTACAGTCAACCACTACACAGCTGTGAAGCAATGAACCCATGCATGTCAGTACTGGCAAACCTGTGTCTGTGTGTGTGGAGATTAATGATTTGAAAGCCATTCACACTCACTACACCTCCCATTGCCCTACTGAAGCATGCCTTCTGATGTCAGTCACCGTGACATACCCTTTGCCCATATATCAGCCTGATAACCTCTGTAGTGCATGTCATACCTTAGTAATACTGTAGTGTAGCAAACTAGTCAGTTAGGAATTCTAATCCTGACCCTGCCAACTGTGATAATGTGTGTGAGTCCCTGAGAAAGTGTGGCTGCATCATCCTTGACACCTGCTTTTGTGGACAGGCACATGTACTTCACCTAACCTATCCCTCCTTTATCACTGTTGCTGATGTCACTCACCTTCAAATATACCTTTGGACAGCTCTCCAATATGTGAGCTCTGTGGCGCATGCAATAACTGCATAGAAATGTAATAGCAATGCATAGTCAGGCAGGGGTTTGAAACCCCATGCTGGTAAGTGTGTGACACCAACATGCTTAGCTTTTTCTCTCAAACCCCCTTCCTTTCTTACTTTGTCTGTCTCTCTCACTCCCTCTCTGGTGGATGTGGAGAAGTACACCTGCTTCGCTTAGGCAGCAGCTAGTGTTTTGTAAGTGATGCTCGTAATCAGCTGATGGCCTGTGCATGAACTGCAGTCCCCGACTAGCTGACTGCATGTGGAACAGCTGTGGTAACATTCCCATAGCCAATTGCATAGAAACACACTCCTATAACTAGGAACATCATCTGGGTGTCGGCCCTTTTCATTCACTGTGAGTAGGATTTCATGTCAGTGTTTGGCAAACAGCATCACAGAGGGTAATGGGATATACCTCTTACAACATACACTGTGGAGACAGGCCAACAAACAGGAGGGGAATGTTCCAGACATGAGTACAGAATGTAAGTCTTGCTCTTCTGCATTTGAAGTAATGTTGGTTTAACAGGGTTTGTGTGGATATGGCTGGTCTGAATGATTTAATATCTGTCATAACAGTGTTATGTGGTTGAGGAAACTCCCACCTGTAGGGCTATCTGCAGACTGCCCACTGTTTGCAGTCTTACTTGTGCTGTGTTACTCACAGATGACCTATCTTTAGAAATGCAGTAGCATAGTCTGAGGATTGCAGTCAGTACATGGTGATAGCCATAAGAGTTACTGACTTCATATCCCTCTGAAGACATATGTCACAACAAACCCTGTTACACCAGTAAATGTATGAGGTTATCACAGCAGCATGTCAATATTGGCCCTGTGTTTGTACCTCCAGCCACAACTCCATCAACCTTTGTAGATATGTCATGCAGTAAGAGGTGCATATGTTCAGTACACCATTATTTATTGACATCATACCCGATAACAAGGTAGTGAGATAGACTGCTAGACATGTTCTGTATAGTAGAGGTTATATATGAGGACAAAACCTGGACATTCTGTTGTAGTGTATACAGTAGTGAGGTCTGTGTAATTATGGTGATTGTCGACAGAGTCTGTATTGCGAATATGTATCTTGGCCTGTGAACAAACTGTGGTAGATGTCATTTTTCTTGGTCCTGTTCTATCTGATGTTACATGCTGCTCCAGTGTATGGTACCCTAGTGGCTTACATGTTTGTAGGACCAAACCCACACATGTCCCATAGAACAGTCAGGCATCAGAATACACTGTGTATTGGCCCAGTATATGTAGGGTTAGTATGTGAGTGGCACATATGAGGATGGTGTTGATCAGACAGTCCATATACTGTAATATTAAGCACGTTTACCATATGTAGCTGTGGATGTGTTCAGATTGGTTGTGGTTATGCGCTTTCACACAGGTGTCTGTTACTCCATGCTGTTACATGCCTGTAGAGCCTGCTATATTTGCAAGCACATGTGTATTCCCCCATAAGAAATGTAGGCCAGTGTTGCGGCAGTCTGCCTGTAGTTTGCACAGTGCTTTGTGACATGCCTAGCAGCTCAGTGTACTTACCCAGTGTGATGTTATGTGCAGATATTTGAATCCAAAAGTCAGCGAGAAGAAAAACAAATCCAAATGGGACAAACCACTTTATTCGAGTTGAGCGCTTTCCTCTCCACTAAAGAGACTTCATGAGAACCTGTTCTGTTTTTTCTGGTTTTGTTTTTCTTCTCGCTGGCTTTTGGATTCATTGTTTTTTTCTTGCCTTTTTATGTGCAGACATTTGTCAGATGTACTGCTGCTGGGCCACCATAACTGTTGTGTATTTCTGACAAAGCAGTGGGATGCTGTACAGATGTATGTCACTAAATAGATGGTAGTATGTGGGTGTGTGACCTTTGCTCCTCCAGTTATTATGTGTCAGGATAGACAGGAGTGTGTAAATGCATAAACTGTGTGAACATATCTATTCCAGTATTTGCGTGATATACCCATTTACATGGCTGTTAACATCCACTTTGTCAGGCTTAGTCCACATGTCTTACACTAAGGGTTTCTGTGTATACCTCTGGACTAACCAGAGTGTGTCAGACTGTCCACATTTATTGGTCATAATTCTGCTATATTCCACATGACCATTACTGTGAAATATGTGGTACTGTACTAAGATGATCTTAGGATGTCTGTCAGTAACTGATGGCGTATATGTCAATATCAGATGTGACTTCCCACACACAACATTTCTGATAAGACAACTTCTGTTACAGTAGCAACAGTCTACATTTATACCTGCAATACTTACATGACATCTCCTTGCACTAAGAGGTTGCAACTACTGGTGCTGAGGTATGACTCCACTACATGTTATGTATGTGTATATATATATATATATATATGTATATATATATATATATATATATATATACATATACATATACACGTACATATATACATACTATATACATACATATATGGATATATATATATATATTTATATATATATATATATATATATATTTACACACACACACACACACAGACACACACACACACACACAGACATATATATATATAGATATATATGTCTACATATACAGATATATATATATATGTCTACACATATACAGATATATATATATATGTCTACACATATACAGATATATATATATATATATATATATATATATATATATATATATATATATATATATATGTCTACACACACACACACACACATATATATATATATATATATATATATATATATATATATATATATACACATATATTTATAGATATCTACATATATATAGACATATATATATATTTTTATATATATATATATATATATATATATATATATATATATATATATATATATTTAGGAACACTGTATAAGCTCGAAATACTGAAATCTCAAATTTCAGTATCTCGAGTTCATCAAGTGGAAGGATTAGAAGCTCACAACCCCAGAAGAGCAAAATTCAAAATCTCGAATGCGGGAAATTTTGAATTAGTGGTCCTGGTGTTACACTGTGTTCGTGGATTCAGGTAAGTGTTTATGTTTAAGGTTGTTGGGTAGGGGCTGTAGTATGTGTTAGTATGTGTTGTTACTGTGATGTGTGTGTGCGAGAGGAATGTAGTTTGTGTGGTGGTGTGTTGTGTCTTGGTGTATGTAGTACGACCTTGGAGTTAGAATATTTAAGTAGGGGGATGTGGGTGCTGCAGGGGGCCTTGCCCCCTGCATATCATAAGGGTAGGTGTGTGTGCTTATTTAGTGTTGTCTGTGTGTATGTGTGTGTGTGTGTGTGTGTGTGTGTGTGTGTGTGTGTGTGTGTGTGTGTGTGTGTGTGTGTGTGTGTGTGCATTGTAATGGTGTTTGAAAGTGTTGGGTGTTTGAATTTCACAGTTTTGGGATTTAGGGCTTCGTGATTGTGTAGTTTTGAGTATTTGAATTTTCTACTTTATGGGCTCGAGATTCTGTATTTCGAGATTTCAGAATTTCGAGCTTATAAAGTAAATCCATATATATATATATATATATATATATATATATATATGTATGTATATAGATATATACAGATAGATCTATATATGACCATGTATATAACGCAATATACAGTTGTATATAAATACATATATATGAATATATATGGGTATGTACATGTACACATATATCTACATATATGTGTGTGTGTGTGTGTGTGTGTGTGTGTGTGTGTGTGTGTGTGTGTATATATATATATATATATATATATATATATTTATATATATCCGTATCATATTTCTGTAAACATGACTGTTGTATATACCTTCCCGGATGTATCACACCATATTTATCTGATATGTGTATATTTAGATATAACAACATACGTAATTTATCAGTAATATCACTAACAAGTACTATGCCATTGTAGAAGTCATAGCAGTTGTTCAGTACTATTCAGTATGTGTACTGACAGATATATTAGTAAAACAACAACTGTCTTCACAGCTATGATGACTTAGTATTTAACTGCTGTGACTATAGTGTACAGGGTCCTGGGTTCAATGACTGTTTATTTTGTTGATGGGCAGAACAAGGGCTGTTGGATACAGAGTGGTTAAGGCAGTTTTGAGCATCTTTAAGTGGGTTTAGGTGGGTTTCCGCAGTGTTAAGTGCTGCTAATGTATGGTTAAACATACAGGTGCTTATACCATGTAGGCTTTGCTTACCAGTGAGCAAATCTGCTTAGCATTTATATCGCAGCAATGCTGAAACCTGCTAAGTATGGCTCAGCCCTGGTAACTGGTCTGATAAAATAGCAGGGTAATGACATCTTTAATAAGTGTATTTAAAGCCATGTACATAACATGCGTCTATGTGCTGCCATTACAGTAGTATGGGGTGAGTATCTACTGTCTAGGATACCTGACTATATATGGCTTGTACAACACTGTTTTCTGTTTGAATGTGTTACATACATGGTTAGTATCCCAGGTTATATGCAGTGACACTGGTATGTAGTGTATCATTACGTTACTACTATTGGCAGTGCTTTCCCATGTAAGAGTAGATTGCAGAATGTAGTACTGAAATCTGTCACCCCTGCATGCAAAGATGGACTCTTCAGTACTCACTGTCATGTTCCTGGTCTGTGAGCTGTCTCTCATTAAATATTTCCTACTGGATATTGATCTGACATGTGGAAAATAACTGTAGACTACTGTGTGTATAGCACATGTCAGTGAGGGCTGCTGTCATGTAGTAATGACATATCTATCAGTGTCAGACGTATATCTATCAACACATTCATCATAATGCATAGCTAGCTGGCTGGCTGATGTCTGTCTGTCCTCCGTACAGATGTGCAGATGTCAGGTATCCATCCTGGCTACTTACAGGCAATATATGCTTGACTGACGCTGACATGTCTGCCCATTTGTGTTATGAATGCCACAGCTAGGAATCCACACCCTGTATGCACCACATGCCATGGATACCTCAACTACACTAGCACAGTCAACAGAACATGCTTAGGTACAGGACTCCAAGACAGACAATGACCATGTTATGTAATACATGTTGCATACATGTCAACTGGAGTATTTCACTGGCCCTCTGCAAGAGGCAACCAGAAGATTGGCTGATGCATGTAGCTCTTACCCTGAGGATCACCCCTGTGGTATCTGTTGATGCATGGCCTGCTGGCACATGGCAGGTGGCATGATGCCACTGTACACACATCCCCTAAACTTCCCATATCTCTATGGACAATAGCCTGGTACACACCTATGAACACCTGCACTGATGTACCCCAGTACTGCCAAATGTGTATGTGTGCATTACTGAGAATATCAGTGTCTGTGTGTTTGTAGACCTGTAGTTGAGAATACCTTGAGACCCTTCACATCCACCGCAACCCCCAATGCCATAGTTAGATGTGGCTGTTGCTGTACCAGACATTACATGTCCCTTGTTACACTCTTCTCCCCAAGGGCTACCTGGGGATTGCAGTACCAGCACAACATTGTTGTACAAATGGGTTGATAGACATGGGATACCCACTGAGTTCTGACAAGTGTGTGTATGTGTGCATGTGTGTATACTTGTAGGGTACAGCATTCCGAGGCCACATTCTCCTAATACAATACGCCTTGCACACAGTATTAGGGATAGTGATGTTGCTGACCGTGGGAGAGCCATGGCAATGCATCACCCTACTATGCCTGTGGCATGTTCATTAGATGCATATCCCTGTAGTAGCACTCTTGGGATAGACAAGGGGTTGTATTGCAGTCCTGGTCAATGTGTCATGGTGGGTATGTCAGAGTGTTATCATGGGTTTCAGTGCATGCGATATCCACTGTGAGATGTGGGTGCTGGATATACTGTCTTTACACCATGGTACCCCCGGTACATGTCCCATGTTTCACTGTATGGGGACCACTGTCACCATCAACCATACAAGTAACTGATAACACTATCCAGCCCAGTTATGTGCTGTGTGCAACTTATCTGTAACAAAATGGATGCACTGACAAGGTAGTTAGCACTGATAAGCCCAGGTCTCTCAGATGTGTGTCTGACTGTTATGTGTTTGTCAATGTGTATATGAGAGTATTTCACACTATGTATTGTCCATAAACAAGCAGTACATCCTCTATTACCATACTGTACAGGCCTGGTGATGTTCTTCACCTAACATGTAACCTGAAACACACCTCATCCTAAAAGCTGTGTGGTGTGTGCAATTAAGGCCACACACATCGGTAGCAGTACACAGTTAGGTAAAGATTCTAGCCCCAACGTTGCCAAGTAAGAGTGTGTATGTATGTGAAGGAATCTACTTCCATTTGCAGAATATACATGTCCCAGGAGGTCATCTGACCAAGAACTGCCTAGTATATGCTAACTTTTCACAGGCATCATCCTGTGGAAATACATTCCATCACAACTAGTGGCAGATGTGTAAATGCCCTCTTCCCCACTGTATAGGTGTGCAGTGATACTGGGGTTGGTATATATAGCTGGATGTGGTTCTTGTGTACATATATATATATATATATATATATATATATATATATATATATATGTGTGTGTGTGTGTGTGTGTGTGTGTGTGTATGTGTGTGTGTCTGTGTATTGATATGTGTGATGTTCCTTCACACATATTGTGCAGCACTGTCATTCAAAAGTAGGGGACATGTATTTATATAAATGTGTGTGTGTGTGTGTGTGTGTGTGTGTGTGTGTGTGTGTGTGTGTGTGTGTGTGTGTGTGTGTGTATATATATATATATATATATATATATATATATATATATATATATATATATACACACACCTACATGGTTTGCACTTAGCAGGTCGAGGCAGGTTTGGTCGAACCTACTGGAGTCAATTTCAGGAGGTTGAGCAGTGACAATGTTGAACCCAACATTGTCGAAATACAAATATTGCCCCATCTCGAACCATGTTAAAGCCTGTTCTGAGATTTATGGTGATTTGACTTTGACAATGTCGAAATTCGATATTGTCAGTTTTGCTGCTTGGCATCGACTATACCATCATTGGACAGTATCGGGTTTGACCTACTGTAGGTAAACCCATATATATATATATATATATATATATATATATATATATATATAAAAAAAATATATATATATATATATATATATATATATATATATATATAAAAAAAAAAATATATATATATATATATATATATATATATATATATATATGTATGTATAGGGTGCATTCGAACGTCAGGTCCACACTCTCTAACTCTCTTTCCTGCATAGCTGCACTGTTCTGGCTTGCTGCAATACAGACAGGTGTCACAAGTGGACACAGTCTAACATTAGGGGGGCATATATAGGGACAGATTGCATGTAAGCCTATTACACACCTATGGCATTTGTGCATGCTAGATTACATGTTAACATGACTGTCCTTCCAGTGGTGGGCTCTGAAACTCATGTGTTCATCATAACGGCATTATTTCCATGACCAGCTATTGGCCACACTTATATACATGTTTTGCAGTACACAACACACACTATGATGGCTTACATCTTGTCATTCAGTGCTGATCTGCACAGTTGACAGGAATGGACCACTGTCCACAGGGAGAGACACTATTGTCCATAGCAGTCATTCAGCTGGACATTATTACAACAACAGCACCTGATGGCACATATAAATCATTCCACATAATCTATCCCATTATTATGGACCAAGTACTACATTCAATTACATGCATATATGATTCACATACCTGTTGTAGGAATGTCGTCTCTTCTGGACACAGTTTGCCGTGTCCCCTTGGTCACCTTGGGATGTCTGTAGGTTCATTTTCTGAACTACTTTATATTCACTTGATCAATGTTTGTTTGTTTTCTTTCTCTCTCTCTCTCTCTCTCTCTCTCTCTCTCTCTCTCTGTCTCTCTGCACTAGATGGATTGAGCTGCTTTGAATAGATTGCAGCCTAGATTTTGTAGGTGATGCACATGATCAGGTGATGGCCTCTGCACCAGTCAGTGTCCATCACTTGCTACCTGCATGCAGCCTCCTGTGTAGTACTTCCAATTACCACTGTCATGGCTACCCACTACTATAAATTCTTAAATCATGTGGGTGTGGTCCCTTTACCTTTCCTGTATAGCGGACATCCTTCCTGTGTGTGGGCAGCAGTGTGTTACAGATATCAGGTAGCAATACCTCTTACAAGAGGACTTGCAGACGCAGGCCAGCTATATATTTGTATGAGGTTCCAGACCTACAGACAGTGTGAGTAGTGTTGTTATATGCATTGTATACCACTAGTGTTACAGGGTTTGTGTGTGCATACTAGTTTTGCATGGAATGCTCTGTCCAAATAGCTCTCAACTGTGGGCCTATCCACATGATGGCCTGAGGATTGGCTGTTATGTTTTGTCTGTCAACCACACAGGTCTTGTCTCAGATATGTCACTGACATTCTGTCTGTTGAGTGCTATAAGTACATGGCTCCATCCACTTGTGTTTCTGACTTTATATTCCTGACTAAGGGTATGTTGCAACCAATCCTGTAACACCAGCAACTTTATCAGTGTATAACAACAATATTGCAAATATGGCCCTGTGTTCCAGCCTCTGTCCTCAACCTATATACCAGATTTTGTCCATGTGTCATGCAGTAAGAGTTTGTTAAGTACTGGCCTATGATTATGTTGTGCTGCCATTCCTGCCATCATTCCAGTGATATTGTGGTCCCCACAAATATTGTGGGATAGGGTCCATATATATGTGGGCTACAGCTGCACAAAACATGTGTACCCTTGTGCAGTCCAGAGGTCAGTGTATGTAACACTGTTATTCCTCTGTAAATCATTCTATGAGGGAGGGGTATGAACCATATATAACCTAGGCTATTACAACATGTGAGTGATATCAGTAGTAAGACACCTTAAGGTATATGGCTGTAAATTTTCATACATTTCACCTTCGGAACATTGGTGGGCTAGTGCTTACTGTCATGCAGACTGTTCTGTTTGGCAGTGTGATAGTAATTTTTTAAGTTAAGCATTTTATGTAACATCTTCATTGTGACAACTTAATTCTTTTTCCCCTAGGGGTTGAACATAGAGTGTAATTGGAGGCTGGTGAACTACATCTGCATTACTTACTGTTGATTGATTGTTATCTTCTGGACCATTGTTTCTTTTCTGTTGTACTACTTGAAGGCCTTGGCCTGGACAGCAACATATGTTATGCTTTCGGATTACTGTATAAAATGATTTGTTTGAGAGTGGCATTACTGAGTTAGTATGTATTTCAAACACTTAACAGCTATGGGACATGACATATACAATGCAATAGTACACAAATAAACATTTCTTATGTATGCAAACCTGTGTCGGGTTTCATATCTTTTGACTTCTCTGTGGGTATATGTTTCATGCAATAATTGTCTTTTGTATGAGAGAATCATACACTGTCCATTTTAAAAGGTGGCAACTGTAAGAATACTGGCTGTTCAATATGCTGTGCACCCTCTAAATATGTATCTTCCTATACATATCTATAAGTAGTAATATATGTATATGTGTGTATCTATATATACATATATATATATATATATATATATGTATATATCTGCATGTGTGTGTGTGTGTGTGTGTGTGTGTGTGTGTGTGTGTGTGTGTGTGTGTGTGTGTGTGTATATGTATCATTGGAATGTTTACTGCTTCCACATTGTACATTCCCTATGGTAGCCAGACTGTACTGCATTATATGTTATTGATACCATCCTGACATCGTACAGGTGGGACAGATTACTATTAACTACTTGTGGCTATGTCGTGTAGGGCCCTGGGTGTGGGACTTGCAAGTGTTGGTATTATGTTGCAAGGCAGATCTGTTTGGCTGTGTGGGAGGGGGTGATATCAATAATTACAAGAGGTACTTAGACTGAGCCCCCTCACTCCCATTAACTGTGCCTTTGGTCAAATATGTATTTGTTGTGTTTTCTTATATATATATATATATATATATATATATATATATATATATATATATATATATATATATACACACACATACATACCTCTACATATATAAATACATTTCCTGTACTGTTGAATGACTGTGCTGGATGATATGTTTGTGAAAACATTAGAGTTATGTATATTTGACATGGCTTAGTGGTAAATCACGTTGGCTGTGATGTGTAGGGTCTTGGGTTTGAGACTTGCAAAGGCTGTTTATTTTGTTGCTGGGCAGAACAAGGGCTGTTGGATACAGAGTGATTAAGGCACTTTTAAGCAGTTGTAAGTGGGTTTGTGTGGGTTTGCATGACACTAAGCAATGCTAACTTCTGGTTAAATATTCTTGCATTCAGTTAGCCTCTAAATTGCTTATCCTGTGTAGACATTGCTTACCCCTGTGCAAACAGTATTAAACCCACTTACTGCTGCTTAAAAGTGCTTACTTCCACTTCCCCTGCACTAATTTCTTTAAAGGAAAAAAAAAAGGGTGGATAGCAAAGTGATGAAAAAGGGGCACAGAGAGGAAAAAACACTAGGGAAAATAGCTAAGGATGTGCAGGACAGGTGTAGGGAAGGTCCATAGCTGCCCATTTCTTTTGCAGCAACAGCTGTGTATATACACTGACTTGGAGGTAGATTTGGACACTCATATCCCTGAGAGAGGGGTGAGGACAACAACAATATGTTGTGAAGCCAATTAGACCAGATTACATGTGTCCAGTGGACACATTTGCGAAATGGAAAGCTATGTATGGGGCAAGATTTTTTTTCGGGAACAGAGTGCCCTTTTTTTTTTTAAGGTGAGAGTGGGATGTTGGGGAGGGACAGTAGGTATATTTGGGGAGGTAGGTTGGGTAGGATGACAGACAAGACAGACAAGACAGCATACAGGGCAGTATATAACACATGTAGGGGGTTAACACCTTGGATGGGGAGGGATGTTTGGAAGTCAGAAGCCCATAAGCCCCGAAATGGAAACAGTGGGACTGAGGTCCCCACCCATGGGCAGTCACTACTCACCTTCGTGGCCCCAAAGGTGGCTGTGCTAGGGGCTGGGTAGGAGGGGCAAGCTGACCCTCTAGATGTGCCACATGGCCCTCAAGCTGGCATAGCTGATCTCCGAACTCCCTGCAGAGATCGCTATGCACCAGACCCCAGACCTGATGATGGGTGATAGTTTCCTGTCCGCACCCGCTCCCAGGGTTGGGCAAGCTCCATCCCCTGAGGCAGTTCCACCGGAAGCTGGTGCAAGACCAACAGACGAGGAGGTCCCGGGGTAGGCCCCAGACATGCTGCTGCCCAGTGCCATGGCAAGATGAGGTGGGAGAGGCGGGTCCGTTGGGACCGGCCTTCCCAAATGTGCTATGGTGTTTCACTTTTAAAAATATGTGGGTTAGTAATAGTCAACACATTCCAGGATTAGGTATAACAGCATGCATAGATATTCCCATTAACCCAAAACACCAGATATGGAACAGTTGCATAGCAAACAGAACACATGCATATATGGAACCACAGTGGCCATTACAATAGCATGCAGGTACATTGATGGCTGCATGCCACCAATGTGGGAGTATTTCAACATGGCACATGCATAGAAACAAATTTCAATATTTATCAAACAATAGGACATATGTCCCAACAGTAGATTTAATTGTACACATACCCATTGAGTTGTGTATTTAGATTATTGTGATAGATTTGGCGGGGGTGTAGAGAAAGATGTCAATTAACAACTTGTATATCCCTGTAGTTCTCAATACTTTCTAAGTCAGTGCTGTAATCTGTACCTTACAAGTATTATTACACTACCCTATGGCCTTCGTTTGGACAGTGGTATGGTTGTAGACAACTATATACATGAACTGTGTTTTAACTGCAGTATACACCTCTTACCTGGTATACCTGTGGAGGTATTGTTTGTTAATACTACCTGACTGTTTCTACGCATATTCCAAGATTCCAGGTTGATGTTATACACATACCTCTCAATCTCTTATTGCACACAATCTGGGCAAGTCTTGACAACATGCAGGTGAACCTGGGACATATTTTGACAATTGCCCTCATAAACCTTTGGTGAGCTGCTACAATGACAGGTTTGTTTTCATATGCATTTTCTGAATATTTACAGGTCTGACAGTCAGTTATATGTCATTAAATGCTGCCTAAATGTCAGTGATCATCACACTGATCTGCCAGGGGGACAAGGTAACAGGCAGCATATATGGGCCAATTATCTGGACATTCTGGACAAATCTGTACAGCTGAGGGGTATGATTCGGCATACAACTTACTACCACTCCCAAGATTTAAACCATGGCTGTGTCTGCTAAAAGTAAAACAGTGTACATCACAGTTGAGTGTGCTATTTAGATATTGCTGTGTATTTCTTTTCTGATTTCTTTCTATAAGTCTCCCGTGGTTTTACAATCTGACCTTGTAATTACAACACTCTTATACAGGGATTCCTAGACAGTTTTATTATGTAACACAGTGTGGATGACAGTAATGAGTAATACATTATTATTCAGAGAAACTGCAACACTAACAATTCCATACAATACCAGACTAAACAGTACCAGTCCAGGATTTCAATCTTTTATTTCCGGGCACAGTTTTCATATCGGAGAGACCTGTGGGGGGAATGTTTGTTAACACTACCTGAATGTTGCCACACATATTATCAGATTCCACGTTATTATTAAGCACATACATCTCACTCTATTACTACACACACTCTGGTCATAGCTTCATAACATGCGGGGTAGAGATGGGACATACTTTGCATATTACTGTCATAACATTTTGGTGAGTTGCTAGAGTGACAGGTTTGTTCTTATAGATATATTTCTGATGGTTATGATGTCTGACAATCAGTTGTATGTCATTATTTGCTGTCTAAACTTCTGGGACCATCCCACTGATTTGCCAGGGGGACAGGGTGACAAGAAGGAAAATTAAGCCAATTATGTGAACTTTCTGACAAAATCTGTACAGTTGAGGGGTATGATTCTGCATACAGCTTACTACTACTCCCAGGATTCAAACCATGGCTGTCTATGCTAAAAATACAACAGTTTACGTCTCAGTTGAGTGTGCTATTTGGGTTATGTTGCGTATCTTTTCACTGTTTTCTGTCTAAATCTCTCTCAGTTGTACAATATGATCTTGTGATTACAAATAGACATTCATACACATTTTATTTATGTAGCACAGTGTGGGTAACATTGCTTAATACAACAGTACTATTAAGAGATTGCAACACTACATTACCATATGATACCAGAGTAAACACAAGCAGTCCAGGAGTTAGACCTTTATTGCTAGGCTGTTGCCCTTTTATTTACATACAACCTATATGACACTCTTCCTGCCATATTGTCTGGTTTATTCAGTACATGCCATACACAATACTGGTTTTATACTGGCAATTAACTTTCTTCTACTTTTAGATTTATTTCTTATGACAGTACATGCAAGATTATTACTAACCTGCCTCACGATGCAGCCTCTGCAGCCTACAGACATGGGCTTCCTGATTCACAGCCCACTCTGCTGCCGCTGGCAAAGACATGAGGAATATTTAGACATACCTATCTATAATATACATGAGCTGGCAATTATTAAACAGGTAGTAGGATGAGTACTTACACACTGCTGGGACATCACCCCTCTGCCTAGCTTCTTGGACCCATCTCAACAGAAATAATAAAAGTGTATGCCAATCTATTGTACATGATGATCTGTGTTTCTTTTAATATGTAAAGGACCTTGTCTCAATAACTGTGGCATAATGGACACTTAGAAAAGTATGACTTTACAGTCCTTAAAATATAACAAAAGGTACAGAGTTCCCATAATAATGTTCTTAATTTTTGCAACATACATGTTATGCAGTATTACAATAGGGAATATAACTATATTGTTCTCTGTTCTATAGGTGTGACCAGAAACCTTTCTCATGCTCATTCCCAGACAGTATCATAACAGATGCAGGATGTCTTGATATCCTTTTTGCAGTAGTCATTCTGCCCCATTGCCTAATAACATTACTGTTCGGTGATCAGGAATGATTTAATGTTTATTACTTATGAGACAATTAGCCTTTAGGCTGTACAGCATAGTCTGACATAATTAATGAGCTAAATTTCTGGCATTTTTAATTTAATTAAGAAACAAGACAGAGCAGGACATTAAATATTGTGTAATAACCTGTGTCTCTGAATGGATGATGCATTATAACACAGACGTGCTGGCCAAAAAATATGAAGTTGCCTAATAAAATACAAGCTTGAAGGACCTTCTGCTGCTAGACTAGATTAAAGACATTTTTAGGTTGTTTTCTGTACTGTGTAAAACTGGAAAATACACATATTATTTTAATTCTCTAGTGCAATGTCCCTATGCACTTAGCATATTTCTCGGCTTTCTTGTCTTCTTAGTGTTTGTTGTATTTCTTTCTCCTGTTCTCTTACATCTAAGTTATTGCATTTCATTAAGATTTACCATCAACTATGAAAACAAAATAGCCATCCAATATTTTTCCAGCAATACCTGCACTAAGATCAACATTTTTTGATCAGCTGTATTGTAATTTGACAGTTCCTTTTCCTGTTAGTTTATTTAATGTCTGACTTTTCTATGGCAAAAGGCTAATACACAGGTGCACATTCACAGCATTGGTTTGTTGTGGGAATAGCTACAAGGACATAGGCTATGCTGCAGATATGAATGTAACACCATGGTACACACACACACACACACACACACACACACACACACACACACACACACACACACACAGGGTAGCTTGGGCATGAGAGATGGTTGTTACAATACCATTAACAAATGAGGGTCTGGTTAGATGCTAAAGACCTGCTTCTAGTTCACTGTCACATACTGTTTAAATAGAATATGGAAGACAGGCGAGATGCAGTACACACCACTGCCATCACAGAGAAGCTACAATCAACTATTGGACTTCAATAGACTTTTCAAAGCATTGTTGTACTGAACAAGACACAGAATATTGAAAAAAAAAACATTTTACTGAAGATTTCTGGGAACAACCAACATCATTTTTCCAGGCTTGATTGAGTATTTATTTATGTATTTGATTATTTATTGACATCTGATTACTGGGACAGTCCGACTGAGTAGAAACCCATTTTCAGAGGAGGCCTGAGAAAAAAGCTCCAGATTATTACAACACATTTTTAGAACAATGATTTCACAATCTTCATAAATAAAACAAAAACATCTGCAGTTGAAATAATTATAACAAATTAGAGATGATATACAAATGTTGTTTAAGAATTGATACAAATTATATGGCAATCATTTAATATTTAGAGAAATTTTAGACAGTTTATAGAGAAATTAAAAGTAAGTTAGTGCAATGCAAACGGACTGCAATATGAAGTGAGGGGAAAACATGCTTATGGTATATTTAGAGAGAGAAAGCCAGGGAAATGAATTAGATAGCAGTAAGAAAGCAAGTGAAGAGAAGGGAGAATTAGGAGGTATAAGGAATGAAAGATACTTGTTAACATTTAGGAATATAGATTACCCTGGTTTTGAGCAAGAACAGAGACAGATTTTAGCCAGGAAGGTTTTCAGAGTGGTTTTGAAAGATGGGAGGGAGGGTATTGACTTGATGGATACAGGTATGTTCCAGGCTTTAGCAACCTTGTACGAGTAAGAACATGGAATATCTTTTAGTGCTGTACAGGCAGATGGATGCTGGATAATTTTTTAGGTGGTAAGAAGCTGTGTGTGTGTTAGCTTGACGGTGCAGTTCTAACCAATTTAGGCTTTATAGTTCTAGACAATGGGTTCTTAAAGGGGTATTTGTTGCAAATTTAGCAAATCTGTTATAGCATTGTCAAACTTTTCATTTTTGTGAAGCCTGAAGGTTAGTGAGGATGGGAGCATCATAAAGAAGTGTGGGGAGGAAATAACTAGTGGCGAGTGTAGTATTAGTTGCATTGGTGAAAACGTTTCTGACTTCAATGGTTATATTATCAAGAGAGAAGACTTTATATAATAAAGGGACTACAGTTCATTTTCTAGATCTTAACAGCACTATGTTAAGAGACCTTCACACATTTGTAAGTAATATTTTCAGAAAATAAACTTTCACCAACAATTATTTACATTTTGACAGTTTTCATCCTAAGTGGCAAGTCATTAGGCTTAGTCATCTAATTAGTGATGAAAGTTTTTTAGAAGAGCTTAACAATCTCAAAGACCTCTTTTAGATATGGGTATCCTAGTAACAAATTGGAATCTATCATTAAAGATATCAGTAAGGATAGGGAGGACAGATATTCATCCATATTAAAAGCAGGTTTTTAGCCTAAGTCATTTGACACAAGGGATTCCATTGTCACACTAGAGAAATTTAATTGTTCATTCTCTATACCTATGTGTATTGGTGGTCCTGTTATTTGAAGAATTCATAATGAAAATTGGAAAATCATCCTAGAGAACTCAGATTTAGTTAAAGATTTGGGGAACCAACCAGTTTTTATGTCAAAGAAAGTTAGAAATCGTAAACATTTATTGGAACACACACCAGGTAGGGTAGGGACACAGAACACTACATCTAAAGGAACTTTTCTTTGCCAAAATTGTCATTATTGCAGGTTTATATACACATTAGGAAGTACTGAATTCAACATCTTGGATATGTTTTAATGGCAAGGGGCAGGCTTAACTGTCAGAGTGATGGGGTTAATATATCTTGCAATTTGTTCTGATTGTGATAGTTTCTATATTGAAAAAACTATTAGAAAATGAAATGTAAGGATTAGAGAACATGTTCAAACAATAAAGAAAAAAAAAGACCTGAAGAATGCCCTGGTGAGGCATGCTATAGAGTGTAAACTTTTTAGAAAGTTTTCTTTTTAGTAGTAGAACAGGTAGACAAGAATAGCTTCATAGATTCCTTTAATGCTTTTTTAGAATATATTGAATTAAAGTGGCAAGTGTTTTTAAGAGCTAACACAGCACCAGGAATTAATGATTGCATATCAATTAAAAACATATTAAAGTATAATCGTTTATGAATTTTATGACATTCAGCTTTAAGAATTTAATTGCACAGTATTCATTGATGTAATTGATTGGATGTTTTTTTGTGACATTGTATGTATTTTATATAAGAATGGATTGTTACACTGTTTCTTCATTCTGAAGGAGTTCTTAATCTGAAAGAGAATGAAAGGGCTTAATATACTTTTCAAACTTTTTAGACTTTACATTTTATTTTTTCATGAAAGAGGGATTTGGGGAAAAAAGTAGCAGTTTGGTCTGTTTTGGGTTGAGCAGAAGTTGTGAGTTATGAAGCCATGTTTCAGTGGCTGTTAAAGCTTCCTGAGTAATTTTTTGGAGGTATACCATGTTGTCAGATGTGCAAATGAGACTGGAATCATCTGCATATTGTATTAGGGTGGCCTGTTGTGTAAATGTATAGAGGGTGTTGGTGAAAAATGTTAAAGAGGAGGGGACCAAGGATAGAGTCTTGTTGTACACCATTGGTGACTGAGAGGTAAGGACAGACCATGGAGTACTATTTTACTGAATGATATCTATTGGACAGGTAGTTTCTGAACCACAGAACGGTGGTCAGAGAGAGACCTACTGAGGACATTTGAAGTTTGCTGTGCCAAATTGTATCGAAGGCTTTAGATAAGTCTAGAAATATGGAAGAGACTAATTTGGTGTTATCTCTAGCTTTATTGACAGTATCTATATAGGTTAAAAGGGCAATTCTAGTACTATGGGAAGGATGGAACCCATGTTGTGTAGGGGGTAGGCGTTTGTCCTGCAGGAGATAGTCTAGTAGTTGTTTTGAATACATTTTTTCGTGTATTTTGCCGATGGCAGATAAGATTGCTATAGGTCAAAAGTTATTAATGCCTGTTGAATTTCCTGTTTTGTGAACAGGGATACTGTGTGACTTTTTCCAGAGAGAAGGACAGTGGGATTTCTGGACTGACCTATTTATAAGGAATGAGAGAGGATAGGCAATGCTATTGACTATTTTTAGGTACTCACATGGAAGGTCATCAGCTGAAGAAGACCACAGTTTAAGTTTAAGATTTGTTTTATATACGATGTGGGCACAGATTTGAAGGTGAAAATAGATGTGGTGATATGTGGCTGTTGGACAGGGTTGGGATTTGATGTTGAGGAATCCTTGATTAGAGATGCTATACTAACTAGTTGAACTGTATTGCAGTTTCAAGTAGTGAGTTATCAGGAGAGGGCTTTGGGTTGAATTTTTGGCTGAGATGTGAGATTTCTTTAATGGATAAGCTATAACCTTTAATGGATAAAAATATAATTTTAAACTGCTAGATCATCTTTTTTCCATGGAAGACATGGAATATTTTATAACCATAGTAATTATAGAATGATCTGTACGAGTTATGGTTGTAATATAAATAGGTTTCATACAGTGGGATTATTTTTTAATTATCATCCTTGTTTCATCTGCCCAGGAGTACAACAAAGTCCTTTTCTCATTCTTATCTGCATTTATTTACAACTATAACTTAATTTTGTAATATCTACTAGTTTTTGTCACAAAATTATCTACAAATGAAGTATATCAAGACAAAGTTTTGTGTTTCCAGTGGAATCAGGACATAAAACAGAACCACAAGCAAGTGGTAAACTGAAACTGGACCATTTTATTTAATTCCTGCCCAGTGCCCATAATACTTTTGACATAATAAGAAGCAGTCCCAACTGATTATATATGCATGAGGGAAAAATGAAGTTTGCAAAGGACCATTTAAAATTCAAGTCCATGACATAAGTGGCTGCTTGAATTACAACGGGGGCATTAAGATTATCTCTATACTAATGAATATAGCCTTGTAGATATATAAAGGCAATGAGAAACAGAGATATGTATAGGAGAAGGGGCTGAGAAATTTTACAGTGCATGCTTCAGTAGCAGAAGAAATTAAAAAGTAAGAAAAGCATGGTCTGTGAACTAGTTAAGGTCTGCTTACCTCTGTCATTGACCTTATGGAGGGTGCACTACACTGGGAGGGAGAAAATGGCAAGAAAATGACAAGAGACTGCAAGTACAAATAACTGAACCTGTCTTAGCAATGGAATTTCTGGAATAGTACTAAATCTAAAACTTCATAAGGGGGATATCCTGACTTTTAACTCTTCACAATATAAGAGGGCAGTACTCCACACTAGTGCTCTATTTTGCAGTTAAACCAGTATCTATGGAAGATCATGGAATAAAGTGAAAACAGTACATAGAAAACCTGTCTACTTTAGTGTTAACCTGGTTAATTCATTTACTCAAATGTTCTTTTCAGAGATGACCTGGAAACACATTCTAGTTAAGTGACTCCCTCACAGTAAAACTAGGCAAATGCAGACTGAGGAAATCAAACCATGGTCTACAGGGCAAAGATTGTGAGCATTTCATAGCCTTAACTCTCTACATTAAATAGCCAGAAGTGCTACCATGTCTTATCAGAATAATGTTCGACATGGACAAGAAATGAAAGGCTGATGAGGCTGGTTGGCCTGTAATTGCCCAGGTACACAGAGGTAGCACCCCCTACAATGGAACTAAGATATATGATGATGATAATAACTAATCAGTCTTTCCTGGTCTTGGTTTAAGACTACCTTTTTACTAACTGACAGGCTAAAAACATAAATAACATTGTTCAAGCATACATTTTCATGCTTAATATCAGAGATCTGTCTCCAGCACAAGTAAACAGCATACTATACAGGATAGAATAGATATTGTTGTCAGCCCCATTCCCCTTTCCTAGCAATCACACTTTTTAATCTGTATATTACTCATACTCCCATAAAATATTTGCTGATGTACTTGCATAATCGTGAATTATTTGATGTTTATTTATTATCTACATCATAAATTTCATGCAGATTTATTTACCTTTATTAACAATTTTCACCCTGATAATGGTCTATTCATTAATAATGCCATTCATTAATTTATTTAGAAGTATCCAAACAGCTCTCAGACTTTCAGGATACTCTCTTAAAAGTAGCATCTAACAATTTTGTGCTCAGATCTTCACTTTCAGGCTAGATATATTGCTGGCCCTTAGCTGCTTCTCATACCCTCTCCCAGTAGGCTCCATTGGTGACTTAGTTCCATGAACATGTCACTTATTGTTGTCAGCATGGTCCATTCTCCAAATCATTTCTCCACTGGGAACTTGGCCAAGGAATCACCAGCGGGTCTCATGTCTTTCCAGCATGTAGAGTCATACTACTGAAACTTTTCGGCTGTTTCTTTCCATTACTCACCAGGCAGACTGGCATAACTAATTAGTGTTCCCCCAGGTTAACTTCCCTATCATTCCTCTTAAACTGAGGTGTCTAGTTGACATCCCAGAAACACAATCCTGTGTGAAGGAGTCAAGAAAGACTTTTGAATGTTCTCTTGGAATCCCAACTTGTGCAAGAGATCTCTCAGCCAAGAGAGAGGCAGAGACTCTTGACATTTTGAAAAAAGACTCAGTAAAGATAAGCAAGTTTTCTAAATATGGGACAATGTGGATACCCTGTAGCCTGCAATGGTCTATAACTGGAGCTAAACACTTTGTGAACACTCTTGGTGTAGTGGATAATCCAAAGTTTAGGGCAAGGAAATGAAAATGTGATCCAGACAAACAAAACCTTAAGAAACACCTGAAGTCTGGATGAATAGCATGGTGATGATAAGCAACTTTTACGTTTACTGTTACCAGGAATTGTTAAAGAGGAAGAAGAGGTAAGAAGTTGTGAAGTGAGATCATTTTGAATCTGGGTACTATCACAAACAGGTTTAGGAAAGAAAGATCCAGAAATGGTCCACAATCATATTCTTTCTTTGGCACTAGGAAAATCCTTGAATAAAACCCATTCCCCACGAGGGGAGGAGGACTTTTTCTATCACTCCTTGGGACAGAATGTGATGAAGAACAGGAGGAAACAAAAGAGTTTGATCATCAGGATGAGGAACGACCCCCTGGAAAGAAAGAACTTCCTCCCACTGCCATCTGTAAACCTGTTGAATGATTTTCAGAACCCATTTGTCTGAAACAATCTGTTGCCAAAGTTGACAATGGAGATTCAGACTTTCTTGAAGAGAATAGGGGCCAGGGTGGAATGGGATCACAAGGTCTCTTGAATAGTCATTCAAACTTGTTGGACTTCTTTTGGTTTTGGGAGGTTCATGACCTCTTATTGGAACCACCTTGCCACATCTTGTTAAACATATGTTTACTTAACATTTGTTGAGACTGTTTATTCTGTTTTTTGCCAAAATTGGAAGAGAAAAAAGAAAATCCCTTGGACAATTTGGAAAAGGATGGCTGAAAAAATCTTAGAGATTCCCTGGATCAGCTTGTCTCTTTCATCAAACTTTTAATCACCTCTGCAGCAGAGTAGGGGAGAATTTAAAATCTCAGTTTTAAAATCATCTGGGAGGTTCTGAGAATGCAGCCAAGCAAACTTCCTTAAAACAGAATCAGTGGCCATGGCCTTGGAAGAAGTATCATCAGAATCATACACACATTGCAAACAATATGATCTGTGCAGTGGAGTTATTGAAAACAGTGTTTTCTTGACAAGAAAAAAAACATAGACAAAACATTCCTCATACTTTCACAATATGTCAGAACAAACTTTAGCATATGTGCCTGACAATTAAAAATTCTGAAAATCAAAGTTGCAGAAGTGTACACTTTTTCCTAGACCTATCAGTAATTTCCCATCCTTAATAGAAAGAGTGGGAGTGGAATTAACTAAGTGCTTAGCAGCAATGACATCAACCAAGGCTATAGCTAATGGGTCAGGTCTGGGAATACTATATAAAATTTAAATTTACATAACTATACATTTGGTCTGCCTTTTTGAGGGACAGCTGGTGACTATCAGGAAAATTACAGGCAGTAAAACACATCCTCTAAAGCAGACAGGACAGGATAAATGGGTGTAGGTTCTGGAAAATCATTTTGTAGCTACTCATAGTATTTTCTGACAAACTCGGAAACCTCAATGTTCTCTCACTGAAAACACTGGGTCATTCTAGCAACAGTATCAGAGAAAGAGAAACCCCCACAGGAAGAATCAGAAGCTGATCTGTCCTCTGAGTCTAAATCAGAAATCTGAGGACAAAACCCTGAATCAGTCCCTGCATCTTCCTGCTCAGATTCAGAATCTTGAATCTCTTCAGGAATAAAGGCAACCATCTGTCTTTTACCAGAAACTATTCTACAAGAAGGATCAATACCCTAAATTAAACCCTGAGCCAGTCCCAGTAAACTATTCTTATTCAAATAAATATGAGGAAGAGTAGATACATATTTGGTTTTCTGTTTCTTTTTGACAGGAAAATAGAGTCAACTGTGTTACTAATGGCAGACACTGCTTCCCCATGAATGGGCACAGCATTCTCACATAACAGGGAAACCTTCCTTGTTCCCTCTCTCCTCTCCCAAGATCAACAAAAGTGGCTCTCCCTTGCCCACTGAGGGGACTCCAACAGCCATAGAGGATGTGGCTAATACCCGGTCCATACTGGCTGTAGATGCTACAGCAGAGAGATTCAGGGTAAAAGATTAGTGGTCTGAGGTACAACAAATGGCCACAACAGAGTCACCCATCTGTGGCTGAGGCAAATTGCTAGCCTGCTGTGGTGGCAAAGAGTGCTTGCTTGACTTATTAGTATCAGAGAAAGGGAAGAATACTGTGCCCATCACTGGGGAGTGGTGTCTGCCATTAGTAACACAGTTGGAAACACGGGTTGGGAGGTTGGCATAATAATTAAGGTGTTTACCTTACATACATAAGGTGCAGGGTTTGATTCCGGCATAGGGTAATTGGCTAGGCTTAAAATGGCCCACAGACATAGTTAGCCTAGTACTAATTGATGAACCTATGAACTTATCCTTTTTCTGACTGGAAGAAGGACTGACCACAGGACCAACAATCTGCTCCACGGTGAAGCCTAAAATGGTGCCTCTTTCCAGGGGAAGACAAGCAACAAATGTCAGTAAAACTACCAGTCCACAGAAGTTACTTTCTTTACAGAAAAAAAAAACAAGAAACAAAAAGGCAGAAACTCAAACGTTCGAAGACTTTATTCAAGTGGCAGAATGTAAAAGCAAAGCTTTCAAGTTACACCAACTGTTTCTCAATGCAGATATAAAACACATTGACTTCAGCCAACATTTATATCTGATAAAACCAGCTAGTTAATCACATAATTAGTTCAATTAATTACTTAATATAAAACAGCCCTAAAACAACAAATAATACAAAACTAACAATAATAAAAAATATAGAAATACATAAAACAGCAATACAGTGACATACTATATAATTTCTATCTTCAACTTTAAAACAGGTTTAACAGTATTCCTTATGTTTAAACCTGGGGGCTTATCTGCTCTAAAATAATGTATCCAATTATACTCTGCAGCCTCAGTTCTTAACAGAATATCTCCCCATCTTAACCATTTCTTAACCTTCTGTACTACTCTAAACTTAAATGTATGCTCACCACCACATTCTGTAACATGTCTACTTAAGGCATTCATTTGAATCCTCCTTCATATTTCAGAAAGATGGGAAGCTATTCTTTCTTTTAATTTTTTATTTGTTTTCCCTATATAGAAACCGTTACATGCAACAGATTTGGCAATATACACTAAATTATCAGTATTGCACGTAGCAAAAGTGCTAAATTCACACCTCAAGCAAAATTTCTCAATAACAGCATCTGATAACACCACTAGAGAAGACATTCCCACTTCTCCCACTTCCATGCTACTAGGCATGACAATTAACAATAACCTGAAATTTGACTTATATGTGCAACAGGCTATAAAAAAAAAATCACAAAAAAAAATAGGGATATCTATAGAACAAAAAACTACTTAACTGATTCATCCAGGAACCCCCTGGTCTCTATACCCCAACTCCCTACTTTACTATATGGTTCCCTAGTACTGCTTAACCTTCAAGCTTCAATCCAAGATAAACTAAACCAGTACTACAATAAAAGAGCAACATTTCCCACTAAGTCATCAAACAGAGCCCATCACTGCTTAGCCTTAAAACAGCTTGACTGGCTTGAATTACCCAAACAACTCACTTATGCACAATTACTCCTAGTCCACAAATTAATATACAAAATAGAACAAAGCAAATTCCTACTATACTTATAGCACACATGCACCCCTACTAGGCCACATCTATCTGGAAACAAAATGTTCCTCACTACCTACAAACCACACCTGTCAGCAGACGCCTCAATCTCTCAATTCCAGCTATGTAGCCTACTCCTGGAACTCTGTCCCCTTGTCCCTTAAACATATTAACTCTTGCTATCCTGCTCCATAGCCAAACTCTGGAACCCTCTCCTTCCACCTCTTCGTAACACTTCTAACCATACCAACTTCAAATCTCTCTTGTTCTCCCATATATCTTCAAAATGGGCATGCCCATGTCACACTCCAACATAACTCCCTTGCTATACTTTGTCTTCACCTTTGCCACTTTCATTCTCACTCACATTCCTTCCCTATTTCTCACTCACTCCACCATACAGTTCTTGACCTTCTACTACTTCACCTTGGAAAACCTCATTAGATCTCTTGTGTTCCAAATGAAACAAACTATGCATATACTAAATTTTCACAACATCACTGTTTATCCTCTCATGATTGTATAGTACCCCATCTGTATTGAGCTCGATTTTCAGCCACACCATAATGCTGTACTGATTAATGTATTAATACCCTGAAATATGCTGTATTTGTATGGTATGTATGTATAATCATGTATTCTTAGCCTGACGAACATTTTTTTTTACTAAGTTGTGTATGTCTTTAATGTAACTTTGGAGCTTTTCTCCCCGGGCCTCCACTAAAAACGGGCCCTTCTTGGCCTAGTGGACTTCCCCGGTCATCAAACTGAAATAAATAAATAAATATTAATAACCTTTCCAATTTCAAGATTATTTTAAACAATATCTATCTGACACCTGGAGCTGTACATGGACTGCCATAAAAAAGCAGATGCATGACCACCTACTTACTATAGCTATACCTTTCTCACTCTGAATTTAGTAACACCTCTATACCTTAGCAGGTAGTAATGGCCTAACATCAAAAGAGGCTCTCATTTTAATCATACCATACTACTAATGCATGCTGCTCTACCTCTTCAGCCAATATTTATTATTATTTATTTTTCTCTCTTGTGCCATTCCATAACATTCTCATCTTTCTTATCTTCCTAATAATAATTCTGTCTCTCTGTGTCCTTAATTTTTCCTCCTAATCATTGCTCCTCATCTCATTCTATTCCTCTGCCTTTTTTGGCAGCAGAATACTTTATTACTTTTCAGCTTCATACATTATTAGAAATATAGTCAATATTTTGAATAACTATGTGTTAGTTTGCTTGCTATAGGTTACCCACTTCTGCAGTGTGTCTTACTACTTGCAGTACATATTGTATTATTTAATATTTCTGTAAATGTACTTAAATTTATGTTTGTATCTGTTATGGGGATTTTTCCCCTTGTATATAATTACTTATCAGTTACTGTAGCATGTCTTTATGTGTGTTTTCACTGAGTTTTAATCTCCAACTGATTGTAAAATATCTAATCTGTCGTGGGCTTTCTCCCCTTGTATATAGTTAGATAACTAATGTTTAAATGTTTTTGGATATGTTGTGGGGCATTTCTTCATGGGCCAGTACTGAAAATGGGCCATTGGCTCAGTCAGACTTTCCCGATTATCAAAGGACAAATAAATAAATAATAAAATAAATGTTCATATTAGCATTATGTGTATTTCAAAGATTTGTTTTTTTTAACATACCAACATATTTTAAAAGATTTTACAACATAGCAAGTTGGCGAACACCATTTTCTCAACTTATTTATCCACATCGTTTTGTTTTGTAGACCAAGGTAATTGTGTGTAGTTTATCACTTATTTAAATATGCATTCTTATTCAGTTGGTTCTGACACTCACTATACGCAAATAATTGACATGACTAAAACTAAATGCATAATAGTATCCTTCAGGAAGTCATCCAACCTTGGTAACTCTCATATCGACAACACACCCCAAGACATGATGCAGTAGTCAGGGACTTGGGTACAGACATAGATAGTAATCTAGCTATGTTGTGCAACTTATAAATAAAGGTATGGCATCTAGGTTCAAGGAAGTCATTGCTTCACTGTATTCAGCATTCATCAGACCTATCCTTGAGTACAGTGTCCCTTTTGGTATGTACCTAACCAGGCATAACCATGAAATGGAATGTCCACAGAGGTTCCTCACTAAAAGAATACAGGGCATAAGAAATATGTCGCATGCAGACCAGTTCAAGGTCCTATCCCTGTATTCTGTCTCCTACAGAATGTTGAGAGAGATCTACTCCTGCCATACAATGTGTTGTCAGACTCCATCCTGATGGACCTTCTGCATTTCCACAAAACAAACAGCATCATAATTACTCATTCTAAAGCTTGCATTTAACATAAACAGGACTGGCTAGAGAGACAGGTGTGTATCCCACAGACTACACCGTCTCTGCAACAGGCTTCCCATCCATGTGAAGCAAAGTCCCTCCCTAACCCAGTTCAAATGTAATTTGGACAACTGGATGGGGAACAGAAAATTCATCCCTGGTCTGGAACCTATGTCTCAAATGGACACAGGCAACCTGTGAATGGTTCATCTCCCAGGCCCTTGCTCGTAAATGTTTCATTTCCTAAGTCCCTGCTTACACTTATCAAGGGTGCCAGAACTTGTCAGAGATTTGGGATGCATGGCTAAGTTTAAAAAGGGCCTTGCGGTCATTAGTCTTGTAAACACCTATAAACCTACGAACAATTGCAAACTGGTGGGGTGTTGTTAAGTCACCCTATGACATCTAATCCTCCAGAATGTACTTACTCTAGCAAACTCTTAGTGCACTAAAAATGGCCTCATACTAAATGCTAAAAATATGGTATCATCAGTTTTGGTAGACAACCCCTCCCCTTATCATACTGTCTAGATAACATGCATCTACAAAATGAAAATGTACTTAGGGACCTAGGAACTTGAGTTTGACCATAACATAACAGTGGTTGCCAAGAAATCCTTTTATTTATCCCACTAATTGCCAAAGGCATATCATCAAAGTCTAAAGAGGTAATCATCCCCTTATACTCATCATTGATCAAGCCAATTATCAAGTACAGTGCCCAATCAATTAGAAGGACCTCAAAGGTTCCTTAACCAAAAAAGATTACAGTCTTAAAATCCCTGAGCTACCAAGATAAGCTGTAAGCTCTAGCCCTTTATTTTGAGTCTTTCAGACTTTTGAGAGGAAATCTCTCTCTTACCTCTTGTTTCCCCACAAGTCAAATATCTTTATGAGCACTAGAGTCTGGGACTTAAATCTTCATCAGCACATAAATAAAATGTGATGGAAGAATATGTTTATAACCCAGCACCTCCTTAACTTCTGGAATAAATTTTACTTGCATGTTAAGCAGTGTAACTCACTATCTTCCTTTAAACTAGACGTGTCCAACCTGTGGCCCGTGGGCCGCATGCAGCCCTCAGAGCTCTTCCATGTGGCCCTCTACCTCTAACTCCAACATCGATGTACGCATGTCCCAAAACACTTTTTTGTTGTGTTTTTCACGCCCGTGACCTGTAACTCTAACATCGGTGTGCAGATGCGCCAAAGTATCCTTCTAGTTTTGATTTTTGTTGCTCCAAAGAAGGGTCTGTGTGTTTGAGCCATTATTTCGTGCCAAAGAATCAGTGTGTGTGTTCTTGGTGAAGAGGGACTTGTATATGGATTTGCCGCCATTGCCTTTGAAAGGGGCAGCACTTAACCTGTGTTAATAGGTAAGTATGGAGTGGGTGAGCGAGTGAGTGAGTGCATGAAAGCAGAATGTTTGTGTGTGAAAGTTGAAGTAGAGTGAGTGTGTGTGTGTGTTTATGTGTGCATGACAGACAGAGAGACACATGCACAAAGAGGCTAACGATGATCAGTCTACCTACTGAACACAAACAAGTTAGCTCACAAATATATCCTACATTAAAAGTGCACTTTCATTAAATTACATCTTTCCTGACAGGGAGAGTGTTGTACTGAATGTGAAATCATAACTCTCAACTGTATGGATTTTCGAAGAATGTCTGGATTTCTGCCTCATCTTCCAATTTGTGTCTTTTGCTTAGGAAATAAAAGTAGTCATCCAAGGTAATGCAGTTCCAGGGAGTAAGAATGCGACAGTAGCCTAGGGTTAATGGGTCAGTAGTGGATTGACTAATGTGGGACTGTAGCATATAAAGTTTATTGTCTTTTTTTTGACGAACAAAAAAGCACCCAGCACTGTTTTATCATTGGGGGGCTCTAAGCAGTGGTAGATTGGACGACAGTAAGCATATCTTTGGTGGATCATCAATACTGGCAAATCAGGTGGGCACAATGTCATTTTTTAAATGTTGGGGGTTTTGGTGTGTATGTGTGTGTTTGTGTTGGGAGTGCTGCAACAGTAGATGATTATTAAAGAAAGAGACTTGCAGACTGTGGAGAATATGTTTCTTTGTTTCAAAACCTGATATTTGGGTACTAGGCATGCCAAAAGTAGATTTTTTGAGACATAGCTTCTTGCCACTTACAGTGGATGGATATTTACATTTGATGGGCAATGTTAGCAGCATGAATATGGTCCTGTAGGGATCTGGAGGATGCCAAGTCTACCACTGCCAATGTCTTGTAAAGTGACCTGAAAATGGATATTGGGATGCTACTGAAAAAATACAGCAAGTGGGCTATGAAATATAGTTTAATTAAACAAAGTGCACTTGCAATTTACAGGCCATAATTTAATTTATTTCAGGTAGTCCAGATCCTAGTAGATTGTATACCATTAGACTTGATTAGGGAGAGCTGTCATTCTGGGGAAATAAGCAGCCCTAGTTTCAGTGAAAGCTCTGTGGTTGTTTGCAGGTAGGAAGTTGCAGGATGTGGATGCAATGTGTTTTATTATTTTTAATGCATTTGTCATTTCAAAGCATGGTTTTCTTTGTTGCAAAAGAAGGCAGGATTGAATGAGCCATATAATGCTTAACTGACAATGATAGGATAGAAACATTATACATGGTGTATAATATTTGCAGCTACAGCTGTTTCAATGGTGTCTGTGATGCATAACTATTTTTGGGCCTGTGTCGCACACTTATTTTTCACTTTGTCCAGATTTCTTGCTCTAAGGTTGAGAGGTATGGTTCCATGCTAAATTAGAAGGTTGTATTTACCTTGGAAGACTTTTTTAGCATAATTATGAGAAACAGAGCTTTTTTAATATCTCTGCTTATTTCCAATATAAACTGCCATGTAACCTTGCAAATAACTTTCTTATTAAGCTACTTTAATTCTTTTGGAATTGACAGGTATGCTTCATTGGTTCAACGTAAGCATAAAGTGCAATGTGACTTTGATTTCTTGCAGCAGTCTGTGGTTTACTTATCACAATAACTTTTCTGTGTTTCTGAGTGTGTGATCAATTTAACAGTTTTAAAGATGTTTTCCAAAAATAAATAAATACATAATAAATAAAAAAATAATCCTCTCTGCACTTTGAGCTATTGACAAAGTCTGGGAATTTGTTTTTTTCAAAAGCAAAGGTCAGCATTACAGCCCAGTAAACTGTCAGTCTAGAATAACGTATGCACAAATTAAAATGTCTGAATGTCAAATGGCTTTAGATTGGAAGGAAGTTATATGTTTACTCCAGTATGTAGTATGATCTTAGAGAGTTTATGGATTTCTTATTGATTTACTTTTTGCTGAGCAGTTGTTTGTTGATTTATTGATGGTCCTTTTGGTGGTGGGAAATTGCATGGATGAATCCATCTTTTTTTTCAGATATTTTGACTTCCAGACAATTTCATTCAGTGAGTCTGTGCCATGTGATTATCGAGGTTGCCTATTTTACAAGTAGGGGCTCCTTTTGTGTGTGTAAGAGAGAGAGATTTAATATGTATACTGAATATATTTTTGCAAATGGAATTCTTAGTTAAATAGGCCCCTCTTCTTGGGCAAGTAGACTTGAGTAACCAATATTAGATCTTAGCCGTCCAGCTAGGAAAGTTTAGTATGTGGATTTTCCATCCGGTTTGATGAAGCCTATGCTACATACTCAAGGAGTACATTTATGGCTATCCATCCAGTTGTTGTGTTGCTGAACTACTATGTTTGATAATGAAAGGAGCTTTTTACAGAAGTTGAAGGATTTTGTGTCAAGAACCTGTCCATACAAAGTGGCTTGTTTATGTTGCAGTGAAGACTGTGATCTTTGTAGTGAGCGTTTTAAATATAACCAGTATTTCTGAGGTGAAGAAAGTCCATTAAGGCAAGATCTTTCTTAGCCTGGAAAGCAAGCCAGTGATGAAATTTATAGGGGCCAGTGAGAGACAGACGAAAGCAAGAAGCGTTTTAGTCTGTTTGGATAACTAAGTGAACGCAGTCCTTTGACCTTTTTTTTTATCAGAAATGGTTGTAGTCTTTCTTTTGGCATGGTATTTTGCTGAGGCATATGCCAAAAGGGGCGTTGCACTCAATAATTGCTCTTGTAAAAAAAAAAATAAAGGGATGTTATGACCTCCTTGTCCCTGGATGATACCTTTACTAATGAGGTGGGCCATGTACAAAGCTTTCCATACAACAGAGACAACATGGTGGTCAAAAGGCAGGTTTCTATCAACCTGGGTGCCCAAGCACCTCATGACTGATTGCGCCCTTACAACATTGTTATTAATGTGATAATTTGTGGGGACATCACTCCCCTCAAAGGGGATGATGATGCATTTTTTGGCATATAGCTTGAGGCCATGTTTCTGGTACCAGTCATTTGTTTGGGTGAGACCCTCTTGTAGCTTATTCAGAATTGTTTTATTAAGTCAGTAATGTGAATTCTTTACTTTATTGTAAATTTGTTGGCTTATTTTTGTGGATTATAGTATTGTATGACTGCTAATATTGACATTTTATATAGCTGGACTGCTGGAGTGGTTTTCCCAATGAGAAATGCTAGTGCTGTAGTGAATATCTGTTTATTTGTAAAAAAAAAAATATATATATATATATATATATATATATATATATATATATATATATATATATTAGCTAAGATGTTAGAGTTAACTGTTAGATTAGAGAATTAGAATTAGAATGAGAATTAGAATTTTAAGGCAAATATTAGGCATTTATTACATTTATTCATTGTTCGAATGCACCTACAGTACAGCCAGGAGATCAACTTTGGTCTCCTGCGGCAGCAAAAGAGTTAACTATATGATATGTTTTATATGCGGCCCCAAGACAATTTCTGTTCACTCAATGCGGCCCCAGCAAGCCAAAAGGTTGGGCACCCCTGCTTTAAACATAAACAAGATGACTGAATGGGTATTCACAAATTTATTCTAAGATTGACTGGCATGGCCCTACTAGAAAAAGGAGGTGCTACCAAAAGGAAGGTACTGGCAAGGCAAACATGTCCATAACACTCAGTGGCCTTGGAATTTCTATGAATCTAGAAAGTGTTCATCAAGTGTGGGGTCACACAGGAAGATTACTCTAATGTTCTACAACCCTTTTGGTGTCTTCTTTGGTTATGAGAAAAATTGGTGGGTCATCGTCCTTCTTTTCATAAATTTGAGGGCATCACCAAATTTATGGTCACTGAGTGGCAAAGGAGGGGAAAGAAGTATATTCCTCATCATTAATAGCCGCTGAAACTTTCCTTTGTGGTCTCTATGTATTTTGTTTTCTTAAGGCCCTTTCTAGGACTCTTAGTTGCTGTCAAATCTGTTCAAAAGGAATGGGATGTTCTATGTAATTAGCCAAACAGGTCAAGAGGTTCAGGATGAAAAGGATGAAGCAATGAAAGGGGAGGATGATGGGTCTGGATGAGGCAAGTGTGGCACAGCATGCCAGGAGGGGAGACTCATACAGGAAATTGTAGTCTTCAAAAAAAGATGAAACAATTATGTAGTACTGTGCCATGTAGACTATACCACAACATGGAAGAAAGAACAGGAATTTGTAAGGAAATCAGGTACCAGTAATGTAAAAGAGATGGTCATGAAACAGGTATCTTTCCAGATGATGCTAGGCAGACAGATATCAGATGGTAAACCTATATCAGGTAAGCTGACATCAGAGAGACTGAGAGCAGGTAGACTGTGATTAGGCAGTAGGCCTAGTGCTGGGGTGGGGGTGGGGGGTAGATGCCTGCTGTACTAATATCAGTTGAAAAAGCAAGCATCGTTTTAATAGGCTTATGTGGACATGACATTGAGTATGGCTAACACTGGGGTCTAACATCCAGTTAAACATTGAACCTTATATCCTTTAAAAGTGGATCGTAATCTGTAATAGTCTGTCTCTGGCAGGACGGGTTCTTCTACATACAAGGAGGAAAGATCAGTACAGGAACCAGAGAAGGTTGAAGCCTACAGTAGAGTTAGATTTTGGAGGGAAAAAAATCTGTCTCAGGCCTATCAAGTGGAGCCTCCATATTTTTTTTCATTGGAATCCATAATCATAAATGGGGAGTTTAATGTCTGACTCTGCCTTCTGCTCCAGTTCATTAACAATTATTCAACTCAACTTTGATCATCTTACACATCTGTGATTACAGTCAGTGACAGCTTCCAAATATGAACAGCATTTGGAAGTAGAACATTATACAAAAAAGCATTTTTTAATGGGGGACAAGCCCCCCCCCCCATGACCTCCCACATCTGCATCACTTATATACAACAGCTATGAGGTCACACTATCAGGGTGAAAGAGGAAATCCTAGGGACACTGACAATTCAATCTTCTGGACAAAAGCTGCCAATCTGTACACTAGTGATCTACAAAAATGAGAGTCAATTACTTCTGTTTTGTCAAAAGTCTGTCTCCCTTCTGCTACATTGTCATATGAATAATGTTCATATTTTTCAGTAGTAATGTACTAGCCTGTAGGGTTTCTCACTGTGTTTTTTCTAATTTTTTACATTCTCTGTATGAATTTTCAGAAACGTATGGTTGACAACACCCAAAAGCTGAGTAGAGGGACCATGCACTGAAACCGTAAGTTTTTGGTGACATTAAATAATTTTGTAGGACCTTTCTTTAACACCTTTTTGTGAGGTTGTTAAATGACTTACAAACAGAAACCCATTGGGTGTCACTGCAGATATCCAAACAAAGCAAACATTATAGGTATTTGCAGGACTTTGTTTGTCACAAAACTAAGCATGTCACAAAACTAAGCATTTACAGAAGATATGGCCAACCAAAATACTGATGAATATGAGATATATTAAAGATATTAAAATGAAAAGAGACCATACCTCCAAGAGACATGAAGAAGAAAGATAACCTAAAATGTTGTCAAAGCTACCTAAAACAAAATATTACCTCACAACCAGAATGCTGAAGGGAAGTTTAGAAGAGTACATCCAAGGATCTAACTTAGCAGAGTTTTCATTACGCAGGAAAAAGAGGTTTCAGAGCCTAATCACTGTAGGTCACTATTATATGAAACTGTACCTTAATATGATCCCACAACCAGCCATGCCAATGACTGTGGAATGCATTTTGTAGCCCAACATAAAGCAAACCAGTGGCATAAGGGAACTAACAAATAGCATCCAGGGCCCTTAAGAAGAAACAACTTAACAACATAATGCAGAAGACAGAGTGTGGCAAAGGAGAGGGTGCAGTAGAGGCGATTGACCACACAGATAAACCACAGGCACCTACAAGTGAATTTGACATCCCCTGTGATGGAACCCACATGGATTGTAGAATTACTCAGCCTGATCTTCCTCTCTGCTACACATAATAATACTGATTTGATTGTGTACAATTGGCCTACTTGTAGCATTTGTACCTTGTTATGACCATATATGCCAGACTACTGTGTTTAGTGCAAGGAGTCCATGAGTTGAACATACCAGATATTGTACGTGTGCCCCACCACTGATTTTTATGGCTTCAGCTGCAGTCTTAGCACTACCTTTGAAGACTTTCATGTTTCCTAATTTACAAATATAGAATGAGGACCAAGAAAGACTTATTTCTGAATTGCTTATGTAGTAATTATAATTCAGGCTATGGGTAGTATCTTATTCTGACCATGAAATGTTTTGTAATCAGGTACAAAGAAAGAGGTGGCATATAACAGAAATTGTGTATACATGTTTTCTTCATGCATTTTTGTTATGAATTATGTATTTTGTCTTTTCAATACCTGGCTAAATGAAATACACCAAGATCATAGGCTTGAAACTTTCTACCCCACCATCTGTTGCCTATCAACTAAAGTTGTCGAGGTATGACTTTGGACCATTTTTGGATCATTCAACACTTTCTATACATGCCACTAAGTTTGAATATGCATATATATTAATGTGTAACAGGCTAGATTTGCGGTCAGTAGACATCCAGGAAGTCATTGCATAGGGATGACTAAGGATCACTCTGTGGCTGGGCACAGAATTCCCATTTTTAAAGGTGGCAGTGGTGCACCCTTTGTGTTGATTTTTTTTTCATCTAGGTTGTACAGAAAGTTTCTTGTATCAGGACAGAGATGATTTCATCATCAAGCAGAAAACTATATTTATTTTACTAAGAACTCTTTTTAGAGTCAGAGTTGGTATTCTGAAGGGTTGAAGATTCATTCCTGAATCACAGCATTTGGTATGCTGCGATTCATTTATTGTAAATAGCACAATATTAATTACTGGCATGAATGAATGACCTGTATCGCAAAAGGGTTAGTTCTTTTTCAGAGTGTACTTTTTCCTAAACCTGTTTTGTAGGCTTGCCAAGAAAGATAAACTTCCCAGTCTAATTGAAATGCAAAATTTATAATTTGATGAAATAAAATGCAGGCGACATTTGTGAAAAAATATATTCAGTAGTGTTTACTATGTTGCTTCTTATTTTCTGAAAAATATACAACTGATTAGAACCTGAAGACTGTTTTATGTGTTTTGTATCTTTATTTAACATAGTCCATGTGTTTGTCATTTATACATTTATCTTTGAGTGTTATATCCATTGCATTATGTCATGTACCTTTGTTACATTCATTTTATGCTGAAAGTGATTTAATAAAGATTTAAATGAAATATTAGGTGGGACCTCCTCGCAGCCAGTCAAGAGTTCTCAGCTGTATATCAAGTGATGGGACAGGAGCCAGTATAAAGAATCTCACGCATGCCAAGTAAGGGCATAATGCCAGACTATAGCTGTAAAAACACAATAATATAAAACTTGGAATTTTTCTCAGTATATTGCTTTTTTCTTATACTAATCTTCAAAATAAATATGTAAATTAACTACAACATTGCTAAATAAACCATATTAATTCTACTTAGCACTTTTCCCACCCCTCCTCTGATGACCCAAGTTCATTCATGACGCAAAACAGAGAGGATGTACTTCATTATCTAAACCAGGCAGGCCTTGACACAAAAGAACAATTTGATTATCTGAATGTGGAAGGAGGATCCCACCCAAGCAAACACACTCACAGACACGTGTGCATGATCCATTTATACAAGCTCACTCATGCACACACCCTGTTTAATGGATACATCTAAAATGGCCCACAGATCATATCTTCTCTTTAAAATACCTCCTTAAAAATGATTACTTTTGGTATTTATCTCAGGCGTTATCTCATATGTGCTAAAGTGGACTTAGCACGGTAACAAATGGTATTCTGACTGCATTTCAGAATTTTGTTTTATTTCCTGTCATCAAATGCACAAATTCAGTCATTTATATTGCACTCAGCAAAACAGTTAGACAGTTGATTAAAATCTGCTGCTTAAGAAACTGCTTCTCTAAACTTCCCAAAATCATTTAGACAGTCCTAAGGGCATCATGGCCTACGTTTTTGGAAATTACAAAGTCTTTGTGAGGGATGATGATCAAAATTCTGCTATTTCTTGTGTCCATTTCTATTTGCTGTGGGCCAGTGACATGCACCTTTTCAAGTGCTATGCTGCAGGGTGATGTATTTTCATGTTATTATTCCTTTAAGGTTGATTACATATCTTTCACTCATTTACATTTTGCAGATTATGTAATTTGTTTTAAAACAAGTCACTACCTGCATTCTTATTGGTTTAATTATCTGTTCTTCTGTTTATTATTTAACTTTAGTTATTTGTTAGTCAGGTAAACTCACAAAACACAAATGCCTTTTCCTAGCAAAATTTTAAACCCCACCAAACCCAGAGAACACCACTGCTTAAGCAGAATTGTTCATGAAAACTCTGCACAATCATGTCAATGGCTGCATAAAGACAGTTGTACCTACCTGGAATAGGACAAACTCAAAAAACAAGCCACCTTGGTGGAATCATGACATCAGTAGGCTGTATAACAAAAGGAAGGAATTCATGGCAAATATTAGAATGTGAAATGCCCAGAAAAGTAAAAACTCCTTCATTGTTCTACACAAGCAACTCTTGGGGTCATCAAGTCAACCAAAGCCTAATGTGAGGTAAAAGTAGCCTCCCAGGCCAATGACAAGCATAAGGCATTCTTTGGTTATGCTCAAAACCTCAAAGGTTGTACACAACAATGTGCCAGACTAATTGTAAATGGAGTCACCTATCTTGAGTCAGAAGAAGTAGCAAATCTGGTGGCTGACAATCATCATCATCAACCCCCTTTTCCCATTTTAGACATGGGGTCAGGGTGCTATGTCACATGTAGTCATATCCCTATTCAATGCTACTCTCTTATCTTCTCTGACACTCATGCCTGACTGTCACAGGTCTTCCCTCACACAAACCATCCATCTCTTTGCTGGAAACCCTCGTCCTGTCTGCCCCAGATTTTCTTCACCAGATTGTCTTCTGCATTCCAGCCCATGTGCTTGAATGACTGTAATCTGTTCCTTTTAATCTTTTCTGCAACTGGAGATACTTTGGCTTCCTCTCTTGTGTCCTCATTTCTTTGTCCCACAGTGTGCATCCTACCACCCATCTCAGGCACTTCATCTTCATCACCTCTAGCTTCCTCAACTGCCAAACACTATCCTTGATACTCTGGGCCAGTTGGCTGAAGCCCCTCTGATTCTAGCTTTGACGTCTTCATTCACACTTCCCCTCCTCAACCACTTCTCCCAGATACTTGAAGCTGCTAACCTGTGCCACTGTTTTCCTTCTATCTCAAATCTCAGCTTATTCTTCTTTCCCTCATTTGCTGCCATTACAACTGTCTTATCTGTACTCACTTTCACGTAATGCCACACCGTCTGCATACAGCAACTTTGTTGATCTGTCTCCTCTGACCTGCTTGCTAATGTAGTCCATCACCACTATGAACAGCAGTGGGCTCCGAGGTGAATGCTGATGCATACCCACTCCCACTGGGAACACCTCTGTGAGACCGAACACTGTTTGTACCTGAATTATTAGGTCCTTATACATACCTTGCACTAATTTTACCAGTGTTTCTGAGACTTTGAACCATAGCAGGACTGCTCAAATTAGCTTTCTTGGGACCTTGTCATATGCTGTCTAGGAATGCCCAGTTGGACTCCTTCCTCATTTCTAGCTTCTTCTCAAGTATCTGTCTCACTGCAAACATTGGGTCATTTGTGCTGCATCCTGACCTGAATCAAGACAGCAAATTTTACATTTAACTTTCTATTACCCTGTGTATTCATTTATCACTCACCCTCTCCAGAATGTTCATGCAGTGTGACTGTACTGCTCACAGCTGTAGATGTCCCCTTTGTTCTTGTACACTGGCACTAGTATGCTTGTTCTGTAGTCATCTGGAATATGCCTTTCTCTCCATACTGCAATGAGTACCCTCAGGAGCTATATCTGCTGTGACCTCATCTGAGCATGCTACTTTCCCTGTCTTCATTTTCTTTAGTGCTGTTCGTACTTCTTCTAGGGTGGGCTCCTCCTCTTCTTTTTTCACCATAGGCTGTGTCTGAGGCAGTACAGATTCTGTGTGGTTTTCTTCATTCAGAAGCTGCTGGAAGTACTCCTTCCATCTGCCTTTGATATCCTGTGGACTAGTGAGTAAGTTGTTGCTGGCAGACCCTTTTGAAGTGTGTCTGATCATCTTCCTTATCCTTGTGTCTTTGTTTTATAATCTGATGGAGTTTCTTTGTGCCATCCACTAAGTTACTTTCCAGAAGTTGGTAGACTGTCTCTGAAGCCTTGTTCTTCGCTATTGCAACTCCTCTTTTAGCCTCTTTGTTAGCCAATCAGTATTCCATCCTAACCTAGAATGTTTTTTTCTACCTCCAACTTTTTCCTGCACTCCTTATGCCTTTTGATGAATTCCTGGACTTCTGCATTCCACCACCAGCTTTCCTTATGTACCTTATTTCCATACCTGGCTCAGCTGCATACTTGTTCTGTACCCTTTAGACATGCTGTTTTGAGGTGTGGCCGTTCTTCTTCAACTCCACCTACTTACTCTTCTTCTAGAGGTACTGGAGCCCTGAGTAATTCCTTGAACTGCTATGCTTTAGCCCTGGGTAATTCCTTGAACTGCTATGCTTTCTCTCCAGTCAACTTCCAGGTCTTCAACTGGTCTCTGTTAATCTTAGAGCCTTTTCTGACCACTGCTTGGAGCTGACTGTGGCAACCAGTGGTTGATGTTGTTGGTCTACTGTTTCACTGAGGATGACTTTGCAATCACTGATTTCACCCCGGTGCCCTTTACTAGGTGGAAGTCTATCTGAGTTTTTGCCTACTTTTGTATGTTACGTTGTTCCTGTCTCTCTTTCTGAACCATGTATTGACTACCATCAAGCCATTTGCCAGCCAGAAATTTAGAATGGCCTCTCCATCTTTATTCCTGTTGCCCCACCCATATAGACATAGGCAGTCCTCATATCCTGTTCTGTCTGTCCGGATATGTGCATTAATGTCACCAATTATCAACACCAATTCATGTTGTCCTGCTTTATCTGATAGGTCCTGCAACTGCTGTCTGAATGCATTCTTTTCCTCACTATCACAACCTTGCTGTGGGATATAGGCTGAAATCATGAATAGTGCCCTTTCATTACAGTCGAGTCTGATTGCCATAAGTCTGTCACTAATTTGGATGATATCCCTCAATGTCTTCTGAAACCTCTCCCCCACTACAATTCCCAAAACATGTCTAGCTTCTCCTCCTCCTCAGTAGTAGACTTTGGATCCCAAGCCAAGTGGCTTTGCTGCACTTCCCTTCCACCTTGTCTCTTGGATACAGAAGATGTCGAGCCTCTTCCTTATCATCATGTCATCCACTTCCAAGCCTTGTCTTATCAGTGAACCTACAATGAATGTGGTAAATCTAAGTTTGTGTTTAGCAGGTTTTATGTCCACTTTTCGCTGAACAGTAACCCAAGCTGGGCAACTAGACACCTACTAGGCAGTGACCTAGGGCTGCTGGGCTTTATGGTGGGCACACACTGGGCAATAGGGGTGCATAAACCTCTCCCACCATTAGCAAGGGTCCTTGGTAGGTCAGAGTAGGTCAGGTGCTCAATCCACTTATCACCAGGAAATACCCATGCCCATTTTGGCGACATTAATCAACAAGACAGGATCACCTAGAACCATATTTTTACACTATTGAGTGGCTAGCCCTGACACAATATAGTCTGTGATGTCTGTTCTCTTATCTTGAGCATACTGCATGCCACAGTAGATGCCCAAAGCAGTTGGTCTGTACAACTCTTCCTCTTATAGAGCACAATCTAGAGTCTGTGCTGCTGTCTACAGCTCCATTCTTAGCTGGATTTTTCAGATATAAACACTCAGCATGTTTTTTGGTAGTGGAAGGAACCCCACAGAGATACAGGGAAAACAAGAAAACTCCAAACAGGCATTGCCCAGAGGTCAGGATCAAGCCTTATAACTTGTGTATGAGAGGTGAACACCTTAACCATTATGACAACAGGTCTCTAGTAGCTGGAGCATTTAGCACCAATTTTATCCACCTCTCCACCCAGACATCCCTCAGGAAATACCCTTAATCATATCTTCCCCAGCTATCACTAGAGCACAGTACCTCAATGCACTGTCCAAGGCCAAGACCACTGCATCAATGAGCCCCAATAATATCCCAGGATACTTCATTAATAGCATGAAACATGACCTATCAGTACAACTAGACTCACAAGTCACGCATGCAAAGCCATGGAAAGAATTATCATGGAAATCAGAAACAATCACCTAGGAAACTTTCAGACACTTGATCCAACCCAGTTTGGTATCTTCAAGGGCAGGTTATTCCTACCTGACCTGCTGGACTTCTTCAAGAAGGTTACCAAAGCAAGGGTTGAGGACAAAATGGTGCATATTACTTACCTTGACCCGACCAAAGCATACAACACAGCACCTCACTCAGACACTGTAGACAAACTTATGGAAGTAGTTATATAAACCCCTATGTCATCCACTTGGTAGCCAGATGGTTCACTGATAGGACCCAAGAAGTTAGGCTAGGGGAGTCTACCTCTACAAAAAGATGAGTCACTAGAAGTGGTCCTCAAGGCTCTGTGTAGGGGCTGCTCCTTTCTGGCATCTAATTCGCTGAAGTCAAGGGCACAGCAAGGACCTACTCCCTGTCTCTAGTGGCATTTAGCTGCCTGAAGTGTGAAAAAGTGCAGCCATCTGGATACATTGAAAGTTGTTAAACTGCTTTTGAAATCCTATGTTAACTTAGCCTAGGGGTTTCTGTTTGCATTATAATCTGTGCTGGTCACATTTCTTTTAATAATTTTGCTCATCTTCCGAGTGGTTAGCTGCTGAGATTCACCTACATAAATCAACTGACAAAAGCTTATTTAAGTATACTTTTCTCTGCACTTATTTAAGATTAGACATTTGTAGATAATTGTTATATATAATATAATACAGGGAGATAATACTCCCTGTCTCTAACTGCAGTTACCCCCCCCTCCTTGTTCTTGTTGTGGTATTAATCTTGGTGCCTTTGGAATTGCCCGCCCCTGCTGTAAATCTATTTTTGGACACTCCTACTGAGCCCATCTCATTTGCTCACTCAACTGAGTACAGTGAGATCATATTTTCATTTCAGACACTCCTACCAGTCCCATCTCATCTGCTGTGTACAGAGTGGGCTCTTGGGAAGGACATCCTCTATAGCATTCTAATCTGCTCTGCCCCCCCCCCCTCCAAAAAAAAAAAAATGCCAAATAGTTTTTGAGCTGCTCTTACATAACTGTCATCTACCTTAATACCTTAATTTGCTGTTCTGTGTGCTTTTAAGTGTTCAAGTGCTCTTATTTGATTTTTCATAAACTTGTTTTTGTCATTTTTAACTCATCTGCATTTATTTAAACTGTATTTGCCTTAATTTTGCTACACACTCAAGTGTGCTAGCTTGTACTGCAATTGAAGTGTTTTTGCTACTGTCATTAGCTCAGTCTTTCTAATACAGAGAGAACTTTTTGAGAAAGCCAATCCACTTAACTAAAAAAAAAAAAAAAAAAAATATATATATATATATATATATATATATATATATATATATATATATATATATATATATATATAAATTCCACACTTGTTTTCTGCCTTTCCTGTAAGTAGTCTAATCCAGATACAGATTTGTTGTATCCAGGACTGTTTGTAAGCTTCTGTGCCCCAAGCCTTTCTGTGTTGGAGGGAAGCCATCTAGCTTATCAGTGGGAGTGGTAAGCACTAGGTAACCTATCTATCACAAGAGTGGTTTCTGGCCCAGAAATTGTAGTTTATTGGCCATTTGGGCAGTTTTTCCATCTCTTTCAACTTTCTGGTTTAAAAGCCTACCTTTGCGCTTGATTCCTACCTTCCCTGTAACTAGTTTAGTCCAGATACAGATTTGCTGTATCCAGTACTGTTTGTAAGCTTCTGTGCCCCCAAGCCTTTCTGTGTTGGAGGGAAGCCTTCTAGCTTATCAGTGGGAGTGGTAAACACTAGGTAGCCTATCTACAACAAGATCCAGATAGAGATTCTTAGTTTTAGCACTTGAATTTGCTTATTCGTGCTCAGCACTTGTTCAGAACTTGTTGTAAGCACTGCTACAAATTACTACAGCACTCACCCTTCCTCATTACCTACAGGAAAACAGTTTTGGTACTTACTTTCCTCACTTGCTTAGAGAAAAACAGCTCTTGTACTCACTTTCCTCACTTGCCTAGAGGAATTTTTTTTTTATTCAGGCATGTCCAAGTGTCAGCTCCCAGTGTTCTCTCCTGTCTATCTGATGAATCTGGGCATCTTGGGGCAATGTAACAATTGCCTCATGTACACAGACAACCCTCTACTCCTACCACCCAACACTACAACCTGTGAGAGATGCACTTATCTAGCCAAACTGGAGGTAAAGCTCTCTCCAACCAAGACTGAACTTAATAGTCAAGAGGAGAAGGTAAACACTTGCACCACACCACACTCATCACATAATCCTACTAAACCTACACCACCAAAATCACATATAGAAACACAAAAATATTTGCTGAGGCTCTCAATAATAATCTGCTCAAGCAACAGAGACCTCCAAAGCAGAAACGCAAGCAACGTCCCACCACCAACACAACCAAAATGACACATAGCTAACAGAATCAGTGTGCCACTCAACCACAGCCCATAAGGCAAAACAACGTACCCAACACACTAGTCATAGGTGACTCTATAGTCAGGCACACTGATGTCCCACTCACCAGGCTAAACAAGGAGAAGGTTACTGTCAGCTGCCTGTCGGGTGCCAGGATCCACCACATAACGCACGCACTCAGGTCACTCCACAACAAGTACAACTATGACTCTGTGATTGTCTATGTTGGTGTAAACCACCTGAGAGGTACCTCCCTGGACTACATGAAAAGAGACATGGAAGAACTCTCCGATCTTGTAGCCCAGGCAGATATGACCCTAGCCTTGAGTAGCATCCTGCCATTGCCCAGAATGATACTGCAGTACAAGGACAAAATGATTGACTTCAACAATTGGCTAAGCTTCTGGTGTAATTCTAAGGGGATCAAGTATCTGTCTGCCTGGGACGACATGGTCGACAGACCATGATGCTTTGCCAGAGATGGTCTGCACCTGTCACCCCTGAGATTCTGGATACTGGCAAAGGCTCTTTCCGCCCCTATAGTGCCTTTTTTAGGCAAGGTTCAAATGACAAATTCACCACCATAACAGGAACAGGCAAGCAAAAACTGAGGGTAATGCTACTCAATGCTAGAAGTCTAAATCTCAAAATGCACTCACTGGAGGTACTCCTTAAAATGGAGAACATCAATGTCTGTGCAGTGACTGAGACCTGGTTCAAGGCTCCAGAGAGCACCGCTGCATTACCAGGCTATAACTCATATCACCAAAGGCAGAGGTGTGTCCATATTCATTAAGAATATCCACACCTACAGGCTAGTTGCTCAGCATAATGCAGCCGAGGTTATCCAAGTGCAACTAACTCTGAGCAAAACTGCAATCCAAACTGTAGCTTGCTACAGATCCCCCACAATGCCCCAGGATTCCCACTGCTCTTTTCTTGATATACTGGAAAATATTAGGGTTCAAGCAAACACCCTAATATTGGGCGATTTCAACTACCCCACCATTAACTGGGAAAACTACTCATGTACCAACTCCTTCACTCAGCGCTTTCTGGAATTCATAAATTCCAATGCCCTGGATCAACTTATCCACACCCCCACCAGAGGCAGCAATATCCTAGACCTAGTCATTACCAACATGAGTGACCGGTGTTCTACACCTGACGTCAGCTCCTCGTTGGTCAGATCTGACAATAAGCTAATCACCCTAGATATCCACATCCTGCCCCCACCCTCCATTAAGGAAACCACGGTAAAAAATTTCACCAAAGCCAGCTTCATGCTTCTTAAGACAGAAGTGGTGAACTTCATGACACCCATGCAAATGGACAATACAGTTACGACTGCTGAATCCTACACACATGCACTCTATAAGCACTTACACAAGTGCATGGATTGTGCTATCTCAAATAGAAGCAAGACGCTATCCTCCAAAAAAAGGAAGCCAATCTGGTGGTCCCCTGCCATAAACAAACTCTACAACAGAAGGAAGAAATTGTTGCAAAAGAGAGTAAAATCCCATGAGTGGAGGAGCTCCCTGATCAGCCTCAGCAAGAAGCAGAGATCCTTTATAAGATCCTCCAAAACTAGCTATGAAAACAAGATTGCCACTGATTCTAAAGACAATCACAAAGCATTCTATAGCTATGTCAAGAATTTCAATGGCAACACCCAGATCTGCTCTGAGTTACAGCACAATGGCACAAAAATTACAGAACCAACTGATATTGCCAAAAACCTGGCAGATAGGTTCAGTGCTAACTTTACCCCACTCTCACCCCCTAAAGGGCCCATATCTATACAGGAAGAATGCAGAGTTCCTGTAATCACAACTTCACAGGTAAATCAGCACTCTCTAAAGCCAAAAGCACAGCATCCATGGGACCGGACAACATCCCAGGCTGCGTTTTACATGAACTTCAGAACGAACTGGCTCCCCACCTAAGCACCATGTTCAATCATAGCCTCACATCAGGCTTTGTGCCTACTGAATAGCACACAGCAACAGTTATCCCACTCCACAAAGGGGGAGCCACCACTGATCCTGGGAATTATCGACCTATTAGCCTGATGAGCCTCATCTGCAAGGCCATGGAACATATCATCATGGAATTCATAAACAAAGACATTGGTAACCTCCACACTCTGGACCCCACCCAGTTCAGGTTTGTGAAAGGCAGATCTTGCCTCCTGAACCTGGTTGACTTCTTTGAGGCAGTCACCAAAGCCATAGAAGAGGGTAAGATGGTTCACACAGCCTATCTTGACCTCGCCAAGGCTTTCGACACCATTCCCCCATTCTGGAATTATAGCTAAACTCACTAAACTAGGTATAAATCCCTTATGTCACAAGATGGGTTGCTAACTGGCTCACTGACAGAACCCACACTGAAAGATGCAGACTCCAAATCTGACTTCAAACCAGTGACAAGTGGAGTATCACAGGGTTCAGTCCTGGGAACTCTCCTGTTTGGTATCTACTGCTCTGAAGTACAGGCTAACACAGAAGGCCTCTGGCTAGTGAAGTTTGCAGATGACTGCAAACTAGGAGCTATAGTCAAGTCCCCAAATGATGTGGACATCCTACAGAAGGGCCTCACTGAGACAGATGCCTGGTGTCAGAGCCATGGCCTCAAGCTCAATGCCAAAAAGTGCATTGTTATCCCCTTTGGTAAAAACTCTGTACCCATGAACTACCACATAGGTGGCAGTCTTCTTAACACAGAGTGTGTGATAAGAGACCTTGGGACCCAGGAGGACAGTAGTCTCTCCTTTGATAACCACATTGCCACAGTAGTCAGGAAATCCTTCTACATAGCACACCTCATCACAAAAGGGTTCTCATCCAGGAAAAAAGAGGTCCTTGTTCCCCTCTACCCGACACTCATTAGACCCATTATAGAGTACAATGCCCCTTTTGGAATGTACCTCACAAGACATCTGCAGCAGCTGGAAAGGCCACATAAGTACCTCACAAAGAGAATTACTGCCCTCAAACATATGCCCTATATTGATCATCTCAAAAAACTCCAGCTTTATTCTGTAGCATATTGCCTACTCCGAGGTGATCTCTGCCTAACATATAAACCTATGTCAAACCCAGAGCTGTTGGACATGCTGCACCTAAAGAAATCCCAATCCCTATGAGCTACACACTCTAGGGACCTAAACCTTGTCACCACAATAAACAGGACTTGCTGAAGGGATAGATTCCTGTCCCAGAGACTTCCCATACTCTGGAACAAGCTACCCATCTATGTCAAGCAAAGTTCCTCATTAACACTCTTCAAGAAAAATCTTGATGAGTGGATAGGAAATAGGAAATACATCCCGGGGATCACTTTTGTGGCTCTGTTTGACAGGGGCACAGGAAATTAACTTTCTTGGGTTGGCGTAAGCCAGGGAACTTTGTTGGCTAGGCTTACTTAGGCCTTTGAGCTGATAGCCTAGTACCTACCTATGAACCTATGAACCTATGACCTCTAGCATGTGATTGTAAACTAGGTGCAATCAAAGAATCCCCCAAACACAAATACCCTCGAAGATGCTCTAACAGATCAATAACTGCTGGCAGAGCTGTGGTCAAAAACTCAATGCCAAGAAATGCATAATTGAATACTTTGTGAAAGGCAGCTACCAGTGTTAATTACCTCACTAATAATACACCTTTAAGAGTAGACTCAGTGGTCAGGAATTTGAGAATACATGCCAACATTATCCTGGCTTTTGACCTCCATGTATCAACAATAGTGCTGAAATCATTCTGTATTGCACAACTTATAAGTAAGAGTATGGCCATGACTCTAAACTGTCTAGAATTTCACAGACTGTCCAGATTTTTGACTCATATTTTTGGTCCGGTCCTCATAAAATATGTGATTTTCTGACAAATCATTAAAAATTTCAGTCACTAAATAATGCCTGATATTTGGGTTTCAGACTTCGTATCCTTCAGACCTGACAACATTCTGTTTATAAAAAGAATATTTAAAATCTGCCCTTGATTTTGGGCCTTTGCCCCCCGCCTAATTATTTTTAGCTTTTTCCAGAATTCTTGCACAAAGAGGTTAAGAGGTATGGGCAAGGTATCTAGGTCCAAGTATATCATTGTTCCACTCTTTTTGACCCTCATCAGACCAATCATTCAGTGCAACGCCACCTTTGGTACCTACCTAACCAGGCATATGCAACAACTGGAGCATCAACAGATGTTCCTCACAAATAGAATATAGGGTGTAAACAAAACGTCCTACACATACCACTTCAAAGCCCTATCCCTGAACTCAGTCTCCTAAAGACTGCTGAGAGGCAATCTACCTAGCCTGGCTTACAAGACATCATCTAATCCTGTTCTGATGGACCTGTTGAACATCTGCAAAAGCAATAGCATCAGAATTACCAATCTTGGGACCTATATTTCACAGGGACTATCCCTTCACTAGAAAAGGCTTCCTAGATGTGGGAAGCAGAGTTGTTCTCTAACCCAATTCAAGCATAACTTAGACCAGTGGATGGGGAATCGGAAGCTTATCCCTGGTCTGATATCAATGTCTCTGTTAGACAGAGGCAGCCTGAAAATGCTCAGCTACCCCTACCAAAACCTACATATGCCCCCATAACCCTAGGGTAACAACATTTGGCATGTACATTTGGAAAGCACATCTGGGCTTAAAAAAGGCCCCAAGGGTCATTAGACTTGTAATCACCTATGGACCTCTGAACTTATGGAAGCATTGCATACTTAAGGGAGTTGTTCATATTCATACAGCAGGAAAATACAGAATGAAGGAATCAGACTCATGACTATAGAATGAAGCTTGTTCATACACATAGTTTTCATCCACAGCACTATTATTTATGATTTTCATTTCCTTTTATCTTTAGCCTGTTGCTTATCTGCAGCAATTTAAAGATGGACTTGGCTGTATAATCTATAGCAGTAGAGACAGCAGTTACAGTCCTTTTGCTTTACTGGCACTGAACTCATATAAAATGAATAGATAAAAGGGGAGTGCTGTAGATCAGCTTAATGCAAACATCAAGTCCATTTTGTAAATCTGTAGAATACAGAGTTAATTTACGGCAAAGCATAATCACATTTTTTATAGTCACTCATCATGCTATCTACATATATATATATATATATATATATATATATATATATATATATATATATATATATATATTTATTTATTTATTTATATGTAGGTGGATTGGACACTCTAAATTGGCCCTAGGTGTGAGTGTGTGCATGTGTGTGCCTTCTGTGGAAGGTTGGGTGCTGGGCTGGCAACTCAACACCGTAAAACTCCACTGCCAATCATGAGCAGACAGGTGATCCGCCGTGGCAACCCCTAACCAGGAAAAGCCAAAAGAAGAAGAAGAGTAGATATAAAAAGTTTACACACCCCTGTTAAAATGCCAGGTTTTTGTGATATAAAAAAATTAGATCACAATAAATCATTTCAAAACTTTACCTACTTTTAATGTGACCTATAACCTGTACAATTCAATTGAAAAACAAACAAATCTGTTAGGGGAAAAAATATAAAAAATAAAAAACATACAATAAGCTGGCTGCATAATTGTGCACACCCTTAAACTAATACCTTGTTGAAGCACCTTTTGATTTAATTACACCATTCAGTCTCTTTGGGTAAGAGTCTATCAGCATTGCACATCTTGACTTGGCAAAATTTGCCTACTCTTCCTTGCAAAACCATTACAAATCTGTCAGATTGCAAGGGCATCTCTTGTACACAGCCCTCTTCAAATCACCCCACAGATTTTCTATTGGATTTAGGTCTGGGCTCTGGCTGGACCATTACAAAACTTTAAATTTATTCTGGTGAAGCCATTCTTTTGTTGATTTGGATGTAAGCTTGGGGTCATTGTCGTGTTGAAAGTTAAATTCCTCTTTATCTTCAGCTTTCTAACAAATGCCTGAAGGTTTTGGGTCAAAAGGGACTGGTATTTGGAACTGTTCATAATTCCCTCCTTCTTGACTAAAGCCCCAGTTCCAGATGAAGAAAAACAACTCCAAAGCATGATACTGCCATGACCATGCTTCACTGTGGGGATGATGTTCTTTTGATGATGCGAAGTGTTGTTTTTGTGCCAAACTTACCTTTTGGAATTGTGTCCAAAAAGTTCAAACTTGATCTCATCAGACCATAACACATTTTCCCATATGCCTTTGGGAGATGATGTACTGTTTTGCAAATTTTAGCTGGGCATGGATGTTTTCTGTGTAAGAAAAGGCTTCCATCTTGCAACCCTACTCCATAGCCCAGACATATGGAGAATATGGGAGATTGTTTTGCATGTAGTACACAACCAGTACTTGCCAGAAATTCATACAGCTCCTTCAGTGTTGCTGTAGGTCTCTTGGCAGCCTCCCTGACCAGTTTTCATCTTGCCTTTTCATCAATTTTCTGGGGATGTCCAGTTCTTTGCAACATCACTGTTGTCCCATACTTTCTCCACTTTTTGATGACTGTCTTCACTGTGTTCTATGGTATATCCAATGCTGTGGAATTTTTTTTTTACCCCTCTCCTGATTGATACCTTTCAACAATGAGATCCCTTTGATACTTTGTAAGCTCTCTGAGAACCATGGCTTTTGCTGTAGCAGGCAACTGAGTACATGTCAGGAAAATCCTACTAGGACAGCTGAACTTTATTTAGGGTTAATCAGAGACTCTTTAATTGATGGCAAGTGTGTCCCCAAGAAGACTGAATGTTGTAATTAAATCAAAAGGTGCTTCAACGAAGTATAAGTTTAAGGGTGTGCACACTTATGTAACCAGCTTATTGTATGTTAAACCCCCACATGGGCGCTTTTAATTTGCTGCGGTTTGATGTTTTGTCATGCCGGACATGTAGTGGGGCGGATTTTTTTTTCCTTGGCATACAGCTTAATGTCACCTTCCTACAGCTGAGGATCTGATGAAACATAGATTTTACTACGTGAAAGCGCTTATCCACTGTTCAGTATTTAATAAATTAACTAATTTTTAATGGAACTGGATTATACAGCTGTGGTGGTTACTTTGTTTTTTTTTTTTTTGCTTTTTGGAACTATTGTCCAACATAACGTTTGGGCGGCAACAACAGTTTTTTTTCTTTTTCTTACAATATATATATATATATATATATATATATATATATATATATATATGTGTGTGTGTGTGTGTGTGTGTGTGTGTGTGTGTGTGTGTGTGTGTGTATATATAAGAAATATCCAGAGATATATACAAATATATGAACAGATATACATGCAAATGGCGACAACTACACATATATATATATATATATATATATCAACATCTATATGTCCAAATTTAATTCCAAGAATGTGCACTTATAACATACGGATGAGCGCTTTCACCATTACAGCTTCTTCAGATCCTTGTATAAAAGTCACAGTAGACCTCCCCTTATATAAGCAGCTCAATTAATCAATTAAAACAATTTAAACAATTAAAAGCAATGCTGGAGAATTTAAAGAACTCTCCCATATATAAACATGTTAATGTAAAGTAAGACAAAAATATATAAAACTTGCATAGTGACCTAAAAACATGTAAATAAACATTCTGATAAGTTAATATTGATAAAATACATAATCAAGAACATATACAAATAAATGATAGTTCATTTTATGTGCCTGTTGTCTCAGCTTAGGTTTTATAGAAGCTCTATCATTCAACCCATGCCCCCTATCAGCTTTCAAACGAATGATCCAGTCAGTCTTCTTAGATTCAGTAAGATTCATAGTATTACCACCCCTCTTATTCACAACAATTATCTCTAGGACCCGGAACAAGAAAGTATGATCATTGTCATTGGAGGTTATATGTTTTGCTAAGGCATTGTGTAAAGTGCCCTTTCTCATGTGGTAAATATGCTCTCTCATTCTATCCCTTAACGGCCGGTTAGTTTTACCAACATAGAAACTTGGGCATGCCTGACAAGTAGCTAAATACACCACATTAGGTGTCATACAATCTGCATCTGCCTTGATGGAGAAAATGGTGTGTAAATCCGGGTGTATAAACACCTCACTGCTATCAATAAATGAACAGAAGTTGCAGTGACCACAGGGTTTAGTGTGACCAGTGTTCTTCATAATCCTGTCATGTCTGGGGTGACAAAGCAATCGCTTTAGGTTGCTCTTATTCCGAAATAGGAAACTTGGTGTCTCCCCCACAATGCGTTTCAAGTCATCATCAACCAGGAGAATATCCCAATGTTTGCTAATAATTTCCTTTAACTGATATTGATCAGAAGTATACAGAGTAGAAAATTTAATAGATCTATTTAACATATGATCTCCAACGGTTTGATCTTGGACCCTGGGTCCAAAGTATGGTGCACCTGAAGTGGTGCATGACATGTATGCTTCCTCCATGTATGGTATAATCTCATTATCCTTGTATCCCCGGGTCAGTAATCTATTTCTCAGATTGTCTAATTCTGAGATAAATCCCTGTTCAGTGGGGTTCAATCTCGAAGCTCTAATGGCCTGTCCTTTCATTATATTCTTAAAAACAAATTGTGGGTGCATACTAGACCTTAATAACAAGGAATTGCAGTAACATGCCTTGCGATCGACCCCCGTATTTATCATATCATCTGTTAATCTCTCAATATATAGGTTTAAAAAATCAATTCTATGTGTGGAATAGTTCATGGTAAAAGTAAGGAATGTAGTTAAATCATTCATATGGAGATGGACTCTGCCCAAGTTTGTACTGGGGGGGGTCACCATCAGTAATGATGCATGTATTTTGGAAGAAATACCGCCTGTCGCTGGGACTACCACAGACAATTGCAAGGACTCTGTGGATGTTATTCATATTGTACATCCCAGTACATGTACTAGAAACAACTTATATCCTGAAGTACATGTGGTTAAGAATAGACCTGTTTCTACAAAAGAAGGATCAGAGCCTGTTGTTAAACCTAAGAAAACTACTACTTTGACTGATTCCAGCAAGCTCTCAAGTTTGGATTTGACTTTTCCTCTGCCAGTGCGCATGGAGAAAGGTCCTCGCAGACCTCGCTCCATGAGCAGGGGCAGACAGAAGAGGAAATTATCAGGGGATTTTATGCCCCATCAGACTTTGAAGAGAATGTGGAACAACAAGCGTTAATCTATAATTTGTTCCACATTACTCTAACAGATGATGATACCAGTTTATTAAACAAAGGTTTGAATTTTATTCCTAAAAGCCAGAGCAAATTGACTGATACAATGGTGGACTTAAAACTTTTTTCTAGGAATGTAATGCTTAGATTCATTTATAATGATTCTGAGAAAGAATCAGCACAGAGCAGGAAGTTTGCTTTTAAGAATTTAAGTGATTTTGTACCAACTCACCACCCATTAGTTGAAGCATTCCTTAAGTTAACAGAGGAGGAATTGTATAGTTACTATAATACTCAACTGGGACCCCAAAAACAGAAGAGGCGGATAACTTGAGCTTCGGGAACGTCAGTGTCTGAGGAAATTGCAGAATGATCCTACCATTATAATTAGACCAGCTGATAAAGGTGGGAAAGTTGTAGTATTGGATATGTCATTTTATACGGAGGCTATGTCCTCCATGTTACAGGACAGGTTCTATGAACCTACTTCCATGGAACAGGTTCACTCTGTTGTCAGATATATTCATGACACGCTTTATGATATTCTTAGAAGTAATTTAATAAATAAGGAGCTATATGGATACCTTATGATTTATACACCCACTATACCGATTATACAAGGTCTCCCCAAGGTACACAAAATATGAAGAACCCACCCATGAGACCCATAGTTTCTGGCCGTGGATGGGTAACTGAACACCTTTCAGTTTTTGTGGAGAAACATCTGAGATGTGTATTGAATGACAATGTTACAGTCTTGAAGGATTCCAAGCAATTTTTGATTGATCTGTATGAATGTATTGGACACCATGATAGAATCTCTAGTTGTACTTTTGTGACTTTTGACATTCAATCCCTATTTACTGTAATACCTAATGATATAGGACTTGATTATGTGTTAAATTATCTGAAAGCACACAGTACTTACACTGCAGTATTGATAGACCTCATAGTTCATTTTTTAGAACTGGTCTTGGAGAACAACTTATTCATGTTCCAAGACCAGATCTATAAACAGCGTGATGGCATAGCTATGGGCACTCCATGTGCAAATAGCTACGCCAACATGTTCCTTGCATATTGGGAGGAACATGTTTTATTTAAGAATGCACTTTTCTGTGAACATGTGGTGTTCTACAGAAGGTTTGTTGATGGTCTTTTTGTTCTTTGGAATGGAACATCAGAACAGCTGGAATCAATGCTATCCATGATGAATGATTTAACTACATTCCTTACTTTTACCATGAACTATTCCACACATAGAATTGATTTTTTAGACCTATATATTGAGAGATTAACAGATGATATGATAAATACGGGGGTCTATCGCAAGGCATGTTACTGCAATTCCTTGTTATTAAGGTCTAGTATGCACCCACAATTTGTTTTTAAGAATATAATGAAAGGACAGGCCATTAGAGCCTCGAGATTGAACCCCACTGAACAGGGATTTATCTCAGAATTAGACAATCTGAGAAATAGATTACTGACCCGGGGATACAAGGATAATGAGATTATACCATACATGGAGGAAGCATACATGTCACGCACCACTTCAGGTGCACCATACTTTGGACCCAGGGTCCAAGATCAAACCGTTGGAGATCATATGTTAAATAGATCTATTAAATTTTCTACTCTGTATACTTCTGATCAATATCAGTTAAAGGAAATTATTAGCAAACATTGGGATATTCTCCTGGTTGATGATGACTTGAAACGCATTGTGGGGGTGACACCAAGTTTACTATTTCGGAATAAGAGCAACCTAAAGCGATTGCTTTGTCACCCCAGACATGATAGGATTATGAAGAACACTGGTCACACTAAACCCTGTGGTCACTGCAACTTCTGTTCATTTATTGATAGCAGTGAGGTGTTTATACACCCGGATTTACACACCATTTTCTCCATCAAGGCAGATGCAGATTGTATGACACCTAATGTGGTGTATTTAGCTACTTGTCAGGCATGCCCAAGTTTCTATGTTGGTAAAACTAACCGCCGTTAAGGGATAGAATGAGAGAGCATATTTACCACATGAGAAAGGGCACTTTACACAATGCCTTAGCAAAACATATAACCTCCAATGACAATGATCATACTTGCTTGTGTCGGGACCTAGAGATAATTGTTGTGAATAAGAGGGGTGGTAATACTATGAATCATACTGAATCTCAGGAGGCTGGCTGGCTCATTCGTTTGAAAGCTGATAGGGGCATGGGTTGAATGATAGAGCTTCTATAAAACCTAAGCTGAGACAACAGGCAAATAAAATGAACTATCATTTATTTGTATATGTTCTTGATTATGTATTTTATCAATATTAACTTATCAGAATGTTTATTTACATGTTTTTAGGTCACTATGCAAGTTTTATATATTTTTGTCTTACTTTACATTAACATGTTTATATATGGGAGAGTTCTTTAAATTCTCCAGCATTGCTTTTAATTGTTTAAATTGTTTTAATTGATTAATTGAGCTGCTTATATAAGGGGAGGTCTACTGTGACTTTTATACAAGGATCTGAAGAAGCTGTAATGGTGAAAGCGCTCATCCGTATGTTATAAGTGCACATTCTTGGAATTAAATTTGGAGTTTTGTTCTTACTTCTGCTGTACTCCGCTTCCTTTGTGACTTACATTATATCTACCTCACGGAACTACAGCGTTTGCTTGCTGAGCAGTGGATTTTACTTTACTTTATTTTTTAACATCTATATGTCCACATATACACAGCAAGTTACATATATGTATGCAGATATACGTCTCCGTAGGTATATACGGACATAGTTAGAAATATGTAAGCAAATATATATACCCACAGAGGTATATATGGCCAGACATCTGTAGATAGCAATGGTAGATTAACAGACATATATATGTCCACATGTACCATGAATGGGCTTGAGAGGCCCCAAACAATATATGTCATGTACGAATTGGCATACCCCCCACCCAGCCAAACACGTCCACCCTGCAATACACTACCAAGCTCATTGTATTGTACATGTGTCATTGAAATAGGGATTTAAATTAGCCCTCTGTTATGTTTCACATGTTGACATCACAACCCCCTCTCCCCCACCCACTAGGTGGGCCGAACAGTACAGCCACATCCAACCAAGGCCATCCTCGACCCATACATTCATTACCCACAGTTCCGCAACCACACCACCACACATTGCCCTCCCTCCAATCCCCACCCCGGGACCCATCCCGTATGTTGTCCCGACCCAAGTATCCTAGGTCTGGCACACTCTGTAGTCCATGCACATAGCCATGGGTACCTTTGTAACTCTGGGTGTAGGCGAAATTTGAATATCCAATGTTGCGGTTGTTCCTCATGGGACGAATGTTACCCTGGTACTAACAATAGAGTTCACGTGTGACTTGGATTACACTAACGGATTTAGTTGTAGGTATCGCAAAGCATATGTGGCACACAAGGTTGGCCGTTATGCACATGAAACACAGTACCTGCCTACAATTGCTCTACAGTGCCTTAGTCACTCTGTAGCCAACAGCTATCATTGTGGCCATTAACAAAATAATCTGCACTGCCAGGTTGCAACCTCCTGACCCTGCACACTGTAGTCTAAGTGAATTCCCCAAAGCCATGGCAGATACACATTCAGCTGCTGTGATCACAAACATATCATCCAGCACAGTCATCCAACAGTATAGGAAATGTATGTAAGGCTGTAGATTAATACCAGAAAACATGTGTACATTGCTCAACCACACTATTATGAGCAGTCTATGTGCATCAAAGAACAGTGCCTGCCCAATCATACTGTGAGAACAGTAGTGTTGCATAATACCAAAGAGAATAATGAAAAACGGTGCACACCATGAGGGCATGTGGGTGTGCTTCATGCACAGAATGTCACACCTGGGGCATTGGTTCCACAGACCTAGGAGATAAGGCTGGCCAGGTGTTTGAGCAAACTGCTGCTTCTGAAAACCCTGGCAGGATGCTAGCAGTGGGAGAAACAGTGTAGACCAGCTAGGTCTACTCTTGACACAACAACAGGTTCGTCTCTGGCAGGACGAACCAAACGTTGTGGGTCACATCAATATCTCCACCAGTATCGGAGGAGGATCAAGGGAAGGCTCGTATGTACATGGATTAAATGGATGAAGAGCTTGCAGATGCTTGGGTTGAGACAGTATACTGGAGGAGTACCGAAACGTGCAGAGAGGGAAATGTGTGGAGGTGTGGTATGGCAGGGCTAGCAACAGGAGAATGGATGGATGCTGTGTATGTGGAGCTCGGGGGATGGGGAAAGGGAACATGGGTATGACATTATGGTAGAAATATGGAAATGAAGCAGAACAGCAATAGTGTAGTGGGCAGAGCATCTGCCTAATGTGCACGCATTACCGGTTCAAGTCCCACTGCAGCACATTCGATTTTCTGTGTGAAATCTGTATATCAACATAATTTTGCTGTATAACCTACTAAATAACATTTATATTTGAACAGGAATACTGCATTAAATGGACATGTGAAGTGTCAGTGCCATAATGAATAAGGCACTATTAAGCAGGTGTAAGCACAAATAAGCAGTAGTAAGCATAGATAAGCAGTAGTAAGTGTGTTTAAGTGTGTTTGCTCGGGGGTAAGCATTACCTACACAGATTAAACAAAGCAGAAGCTAAATGAGTGTTAGAAGTGTCTACAGCTATATACATAAATATCAATATATATGCACATATATACATGCAAATGCCTACATCGACACATATATGTGTCTACACCTATATGTCTACATATACACAGCACATTACATATGTGTACACAGCTATATATCTATGTAGGTATATACAGACATAGTTATATATATGTTAGCAGATATATATATATATATATATATATATATATATATATATATATATATATATAGGTATATATGGCCATACATCTGTAGATAGCAATGGCAGATTAGCAAACACACATATGTCCACATGCACCGTTAATGGGGTTGTGAGGTCCCACACACTATATGTCTTGTTTGAATTGGCAACCCCCCCCCCCCCACAGCCAAACACGTCTGCCCTGCAGTACACTACCAAGTGTTGCAGATCCCATAACCAGGACCTGACACAACAAGATGTTAACAGTAAGCCATCCCATTTCTGTCCAGGCCAATCCCTTCAAATTGTACAATAGTGAAGACAGACTGGGCCACAGGATACCAATCAACAGTATGTAATGCAGATTAATAGTTCAGCAGCCTCTATCTACACTCTGTACAAACTCAGTAGGTGGTAAAGATGTTAAGTGATCAAATGGGTTGTAACTGTTACATAACAAGGCATAACTGACACCATCACGAGCACACTGACAAACAGAACAGTCTGTATGGCAAGAGGCAGTAGGCTTGCATTACCCCAGTTCATGTAAGTAATGTAAATATAGGTGAAGTATACGGTACTGTACATCCAGATACCTTATGGCAGCTCACCCCAGATACCCCCACATGTTGTAACAGCCTGGGACATTTATGGTGCTCACCCCCCAGACTCAATAATACAGGGCCACATACCACTGTTACATACACTGGCCTCTGGAGTGCATAAGGACACACATGTATTGTGTAGGTGATGCCCACACATATATGGCCCCAGCCCCACTGTATGTGTGGGGGATACAACAGCACTGGACTGATGGCAGCAATGGCAGTGTGACATACTCACAGCCCACTACAGAACAACCCCCAACAGCATGACATATGTGCAAAGTTTGGTATATAGGTGGAGGACAGAGGCTGGAACACAGGCATATATGTGGAAAACCATTGCCATACACTAAGCAAGTTGCTGGTGTTACAGGATAGTCTGCAACATACCCATAGTCAGGGAATTGAGGTTAGAAACAGAAATGGATGTAGCCATGTACTGATAGCACTCAACACACACACTGCTAGTGTAATATCTGACACAGGACCTGTGTGGTGGACAGACAAAACATGATAGGCATACCTTTGTCGAGCAAGAGGATAGGCCCACAGTTGTGAGCTATGCAGATAGACTGCATTCCATGATAAACTAGTATGTACACACAAACCCTGTAACACCAGTACTATACAAAGCATAACACAACTCTCCTCACAGTCTGTCTGTTGTTCCTGATCCTCCTACAAATATGTGGCTGCCCTGAGTGTGCTGGTTCTCCTGTAAGAGGTATTGCTACCAGCTGTCTGTAACACTGATGCCCACACACAGGAAGGATGTCCATCACACAGAAAATGTAAAGGGACCACGCCCACATGATGTAGGGATTTATAGTGGGTGGTTGCCATGACAGTGGTAATTCGAAGTACTACACGTGTAATCAAATATATATGGCTATCTGGATAAGTATATGTACATATATTTCCACCATATGTCCTGGACATGGAGTGTAGCCCTACTCCAGCTTCTATAGTCCCAATGTTGTAGTTGAAGGGATGTCAGGTATGTATAGCAGGTATATTAGTAGAGTATTGTTACTGTCATTGGGATTGTCTTCACAGACATGGTATGTGTGAGAGGTTACATCTGCTTATAACATGTGTGCCATTGGCTACTGACAGACATCCTAAGGACATCATTGTAAAGTACTGTTGCTAGCATGTAATGCCCTATTGGACTGCAGAGGAGATATTGGCCAATATATGTGGAAATTCTGACACACCATGTACAGTCCAGAGGTATACACATAAGCTCTTAGTGCCTGACAATATGGATGTAGACAGCCATGTAGATGGGTAAAACACATAACGAATGGTATACATTTTCCACCATAGGTTATGCATTCACACACTCCTGTCTGGCCTGACACATAATGATCACTGGTACAGGTGTGCCATAGCCACATACTACCTACTAGATATTGGCATGCATCTGCACAGCATCCCACTGCTCTGTCTGACATACATGACTTGTAAGGGAGGCCCAGCAGCAGTACATGTGGCAAGTATCTGCACATGACATCTCACTGGGTAAGTACACTAAGCTGCTAGGCATGTAACAATGCACTGTGCAGGCTGCAGGCAGACTGGCTCAACACTGGCCATCTCCTATGAGGGAATGCACATGTACCTGCATATATAGCAGGCTCAACAGACATGTCACATCACTGGGCAAGATACACCTGTGTGAAAGTGCATAACCACAACCAATGTGAACACAGCCACAGTCATATTAGGTAAGTTAGCATAATATTACAGTATATGGCCTATCTGTTCTAGACCATCCTCATATGTGCCACTAACAGACTGACCCTAGATATTCTGGGCTGCTACACAGTTTGGTCTGATGGTTGTCTGTGGTATGGGACATGTGTGTGTATGGCCCTACAAACATGTACATCAATACGGTACCATACAGTGGGGCAGCATATAACATCAGATAGGAGGGGAACTAGAACAATGACATCTACCACAGTCTGTACACAGGCTAAAGTACATATTAACAATACACACACTGTCAACATTCACCATAAGTACACAGACCTCCGTACTGTACAAACATCCACAGAATGTCCAGGTTATGTCATGAAATATAACCCCTACTGTACATAACATGTGTAGCAGTTTGATATATCACTGGTTTGTTATCAGATATGATGAGACTAATTATGGTGCACAGCACATATGTACCACTTCCTGCATGACATATGTACAAAGGTTGACAAAGGTGTGGCTGGGAGCACATACACAAGGCCAATATTGACATGCTGCAGTGATAACCTCATACATTTACTGTTGTAATGGGGTTTGTTGCAATATATGTCATATGAGGGATATGAAGTCCGTAACTGTCATGGCCTTCACCATCTACAGACTGTAATCATCGCACTACCTTCTGCAGTCCACAGATAGATGCTCCATGGGTAACATCTGAAACCAAAGGCACAACACTGCCCAGTCTGCAGATGACCCTGCAGATGTGGATTCCTCATAAACATGGAACTGACATGGCAGGTATTGAGATATGTATGACAGCCATATCCAGACAAACACTGTGAAACCAGCATTACTTCAAATGCAGTATAGCAGCACTTCCAGTCTGTAGTCAGGTCCAGCACTTCCCCCTCCTGTTTGTTGCTTTCTTTCCACAGTGTATGTTGTTAGAGGTAAATCCCCAAACCATCTGGGATGCTGTTTGCCTAACAACAGATCTAGTTCCTGCTCACAGTGAAGGAAAAGGGCCAGCGCCACCATGATGTTCCTAGATATTGGAGTGTGTTTCCATGCAATTCGCTATGGGAATGTTACCACAGCTGTTCCACATGCAATCAGCTAGGGGAGGGCTGCAGTTCATGCAGAGGCCATCAGCTGATCATGAGCATCACTTAAAATACACATGCTGCTGCCTAACCAAAGCAGGTATGGGTCTCCACATCCACCAGAGAGGGAGTGGAAGAGGCAGACAGAAGCAAATACATGTCAGGGAGGGGTGGGAGAATAAAACTGAAGCATGTTTGTGTCACACACCTACCAGCACAGGGTATAAACCCCCGACAACTATGTAGTGCTATCACAGTTCGATGCAGTTATTGGATGCGCCACATGGGTTACCTATTGTGGAGCACTCAGAACATATATGTGATGGTGAGTGACATCTGCAACAGGGATATGGTAGCTATATGGTAGGTGACGTGCACATGCCTGTCTGCATGAACAGGTGTCAGTGTCAACACAGCCACACTCTAACAGGGATGTACACACATTTATACACTTGGCAGGGCCAGGAGTACAACTTATCACTAGTGGGATTGCCACAACACATCACTGTGTAGGTATCACATGCACCACATGGGTCATACGAAGGTTCTATGGGCAAAGATTATGAGGAGGTGTCAGACATCAGACAGCATGCTTCAGTATGCCCATGGGGGTTGCAGTGAGTGTGGATGTGGACATACGCACCATACAACACACACACAAACACACAGGGTGCCAGTACTGACATGCATGGGTACATGTCTGCATGGGTGTGTGGTGGTCGACTGTGCCAGCAGGTTATACAAGGGTAGGTGATGGTTATACCTTGGCATCAGGTCACATGACAATGGACTGCATTGTGGCTCAGGGCTGTAGTTTCTGCATTTGCCCACAAAGGTGGGTATTGTATTCCCCATCCAGTCACCTGGGTGACTATTGTGTGTGGCCAATGCTGTGCATTACTTGCCATGTATGTGTTCCTTAGTCCATGACATGGACAGTGACTAGGATGTGCACACCTCCCACATGCATGTACAGTGACATGTGGAACTGTACCTGGGGTGTCTGGCCCATGTTGTGAACACAGATTATCATCAGATGTGCCAGTCTTGCCCACTTGTGGCAGTGACTGGTAATGGGCAGCAGGTTTACCCTGCACCTACATTGATAGCATGCTAACAGCATTCCCTGGTGTCAGTGGCATCTGTCCATACAGGGCATGTTGTCAGGCATGGTATGTCTATTGTGGGTCAGATGTGAAGAGTGCAGGTGCCCATTGGGTAACATGCACTGTCTGCATGTACGTGCATATTGGACAGATGGGGAGGGTGACATGCCCTCTGTAACCCACTGATATCACTCCATAGTTACTATCAGTGGCCAATATGCAGTGTACTACCTACATATTGCCTATTGCCTAAGCATGTGTGTGTGTATGAGACATGGGTGAGAGTGTGCTCTGGGTAATACTGGGGCTGCTAACTGTGATTGCCTGGTCTTGATGTCACATGTATGAGTATGGATATGCACCCCAGCCTCTCGGCTATTTCACAGCTGTTATTCCTGTACAGTGGACATTGTGATATGTACTAGGACCACCATATAAGAAGTTTTCAAAACCTGCCACACGTTGGGCCCAGGTGTCAAACCCACACAGTCACCTCCACCCATGATATGAGTTACAAACTCACACCTGTCATGTCTGGGAGTAGAACCCCTACCTAACTAGTTTATTACACTACAGCACTATGCAGTTATAGTGCGCGCCACAGACATTACTGGAGTACTCCTTCCCCAAAGGTGTATTTCACACTGAATGACATCAGCAGGATTGCCAAAGTAGGCCATTTGAAATGCACTGTGAGTGACTAGCCTAAAATGCATTGCTCCCTACACAGACAGTGAAACACACACAAAACATCCACAACTAACATGTGTGGGTATACAACCCCTGACAGAGGTGTATATCACACTACAGCATGGGGCTGTTATAGGACACACCATGGGGATTACTAAAGAACTCCTTCCCCAAAGGTGTATTTCACAAGGAATGACATCAGCAGGATTACCAAAGTAGGGCATTTGAAATGTACTGTGAGTGACTAGCCTAAAATGCATTGCTCCCTACTCAGACAGTGAGACACACACAAAACATCAACAATTGACATGTGTGGGTATAGAGCCCCCTGACAGAGGTCTATATCGCACTACAGCATGGAGCTGTTATAGGACACACCACGGGGATTACTGGAGTACTCTTTCCCCAAAGGTACATTTCACAATGAATGACATCAGCAGGATTACCAAAGTTAGGCATTTGAAATGTACTGCGAGTGACTAGCCTATAATGCATTGCTCCCTACACAGACAGTGAGACACACACAAAACATCCACAACTGACATGTGTGGATATAGGACCCCTGACAGAGGTCTATATCACACAACAGCATAGAGCTGTTACAGGATACACCACGGGGATTACTGGAGTGCTACTTCCCCAAAGATGCATTTCACAATGAATGACATCAGCAGGATTACCAAAGTTAGGCATTTGAAATGTACTGCGAGTGACTAGCCTATGATGCATTGCTCCATACACAGACATTGAAACACACACAAAACATCCAGAACTGCCATGGGTGGAGATGGAACCCTACCACAGTTCTAAATCACACTCCAGCAGTACGCAGTTACCAGACGCACTACAGAGATTACTGGGCTACAACCTTCCCAGAGGTGTAGTTCTAGGTGAGTGACATCAGCAGCCTTGCCAATGTTGAATATATGTGTGAGTACCCTAAAAAGCATTGCTCTCTACACAATCAGAGACAGACAGACATGCACAGATGCCAAGTCCAGGGTTAAAACACCTACCTAATTATTTTAACACACTACAGCAGTATGCAGTTACAGGATGCACTATGGAGATTACTAGGCAACAGTCTTCCCAGAGGTGTATTTCTAGGTGGGTGACATCAGCAGCCTTGCCAAAGCTGAGTATATGAGTTGTAAGGAGTGTGAGTACCCTAAAAAGCATTGCTCTTTACACAATCAGAGACAGACCGACACACACACAAACACAGTTGCCAAGTCTGGGGTTAGAACATCTACCTACCTACTTTATTACACTATAGCAGCATACAGTTACAGGATGCGCTACGGAGATTACTAAGCTACAATCTTCCCAAAGGTGTATTTCTAGGTGGGTGACATCAGCAGCCTTGCCAAAGTTGAGTAGATGAATTGTAAGGAGTGTGAGTACCCTAAAAAGCATTGTACTCTACACAATCAGACATGCACACTCACACAGTTGCCAAGTCTGGGGTTAGAACACCTACCTAACTACTTTATCACACTACACAGTTACAGGATGCACTACGGAGATTACTGTGCAACAACCTTCCCAGAAATGTAATTCTAGGTGGGCGACATCAGCAGCCTTGCCAAAGTTGAGTATATGACTTGTGAGGAGTGTGAGTACCCTAAAATGCTTTGCTCCCTACACAGAGACAGACAGACAGACAGACACACAAACACACACACAGTTGCCAAGTCTGGGGTTAGAACTCCTACCTAACTAGTTTATCACACTACAGCAGTACACAGTTATGGGACACTCCACAGAGATCATTGGGCTACAACTCTCCCAAAGGTGTATTTCACATTGGATTACCTCAGCAGGCTTGTCATAGTAGGGCTATGGGGAGGGTGGTGTGTGCATGGGCCATAACCCATTCATGTACAGGTTGACACACCACATGCGGGCACACACGGGGTCATATGTCACAGGTACATGTATACAGCTGTTAGATGACTACTTCTATGTACAGTCATGTTGCACAGTTGGCACGTCACCACATAGTCTGTAATGCTGACAGATACTGGTGGCTAGTATCTGCAGTGAGTGACATCTGCACCTCATGTGTTTGGGGCCCTTTGGCTGTGTGCTCGGTGGGACAAGTCTGGATGGCTCCTTGTCACAGACCCTCTTCCACACATCTATGTATGTCTACCTTTGGCTTATTATAGTGTGTTGCCCTGACATATATGTCTGTATTCCTATCCACTGTGTGTGCAAGGCATGAGTGGTGCATACTGACGACTGTCTGCACTAACAACTCCAACTGCCAGATATGTCTGGTCCACTGGTGTTTGCAGTCATGGCCTTCATGTGTTTCAGTGTGTGAGCATGCCCAGTATGACCTTTCAGTATGTTGTAGACTGACATTGCCTTCATTTCTCTAAGTGTGTGAGCATGCCCATTATGGCCATCTGTATTGAATCTGTGGATCGTGTTCAGGCAGTTTGTGCTGCAGTGCTGACCTTTGTGTTGTACACCAACAGGTAGCATGCTGTCTCTGCAGGGTATCCATCGATCATTTTGCTTTGACTATTACTACATTTCTGCAGAGCAGGGGGGGCTCACCTGACTGCTTCTACATTTCTACACAGGAGTGGGGGGCACACCTGACTGTTATTACATTACTAGGATGGGGACACACCTGACTATTTCTACATTTCAACATAGGGTTGGGGGGGCACACCTGACAGTTATTACATTACTATGTAGGATGGGGGGCACACCTGACTATTTCTACACAGTAGTGGGGGGGCACACCTGACTGTTATTACATTACTATGTGGGATGGAGGGGCACACCTGACTTTTTCTACATTTCTACACAGGGTTGCGGGGGCACACCTGACTGTTATTACATTACTATGTAGGATGTGAGGGGCACACGTGAAACATGTACACATTCACTATGACCGTACTGGTATGTCAGGTACTCCATTTCATTCTGTATTGCTAAATATCATGCTGAAGAGAGGCATACCAGTGTACTACAGATCGTGGCTTTGGTTGCCCTACATATTATTGTCTGTCTTCCTACCCTTCAGAACTAACATCCCACTGCCTGCCATGCTGTGGTCTGTCTCTGTAGGCCTGGGGGGGGGGTTAACCATAGCCATTCTGGGGCCATGCCACAGGCTCTGTTTGGGTTTGTCTACACCTGTCCTGCTGGCTGAGAAGGTTGTTGGGTATGTGAACGATCCAGACTGGCATGTGTGGGTCATATAGACACACATGTCACACAGCACATTTCCTGCAATGGGTTTTGTCATCCTGTGTAGTACTGGCTACTATGGTGACTCCAGTATGTGTTGCAGATGTCATGGTTCCACTATGGGTGTCTACTGTCTGCTGGCATAACATTCAGCCACCCAATTCCCTTGCATGCTCACATCCATACCATAGCTACAGGTAACAACACATTCTACTCCATTTGGCAATTGGTAGGTTGATTGACTTACCTTGAGGGTGTGCCAGACCTGTGGATGGTGCTGGTGGGCTGCCTATGTTGGATGCACCTAGTACACTCCCTATACATGGTTGAGCAAAGGTAGTGCCATATTTGGCATCCCTTTTACTGTATGTGCGAGTCAGAGAAAGGTGTCATTCCCTGGGTCCCTACTGTGTCAGTGCATGTGCTATGCGTTGTCTCTTTGCCAAGGCCAGGGCATACTGGGCATGCCTCCTTCTGCCTACAAGAGCAGGCTCAGGCTGTTCCTCCTCTGGGTCGCTCTATGCCTGTGCAGGTCCTGGCATTGGTGGGGGGCTGTGCGGGCCTGCCCCATGCTGTTCCTGCTGCAGCTATTTCCACAGGATCATATTGTGTAGCATAGCACATACCATAACAATTTGAGTACATGTAGCTGGTGAATACTGCAAGGCTCCATCGGATGTGTCCGGGCACCAGAACTGTGACCTGAGTATCCCAAACACATGCTCTATTATATGTCTGGCCTGTGCGTGTGCCTCATTATGGCGTTGTTGCTCAGGTGTGTGTACATTTCTGATGGGTGTCATCTGCCACGGCTCCAGTGGGTACCCAGCATCCCCTACTAGGTGACCGTAGGGGATGTCCACACTGGCAAATCTCTGGTACAGCTGCATCAGATGCCATATGTGGGAATTGTCATAGCTTCCAGGGCAGCCAGCACACACATTCATTATAATGCCCTGGGCATCACAAACAACCTGGCAGTTGATGGAGGGGATGTCCCTGCAGTTGATGTAGGCCCTACACTGCGCACCAGGTGGTGCTTTGATGTGTATGTGCGTGCAGTCTATAGCACCCACTACCCCGGGGTATTCTGCTATTTGGTGGAAGAGACGCATATTGCTGGTCAACACCTCATGGGTGCTGAGGAAATATACATGCTTACTGGCATGTGCTGACATGGCATCCATGAACTGGTGGAATACCCTGGATGCTGATGCCTGTGAGATCCCCATGATATCCCCAGTTGTGCTTTGGGAGGTACTTGTGACTAGTATACCTAGGCATACACATACCTTGGTGTCCACTGGGATGGGTTTCCCTCTGTCAATTTGGTGTGTCAGATGTGGCCGGCACAGCTCAACAATTTTCTGTAGGAGGTCTCTATCCACCCTATAGCACTCCACTATCTCCAACTCATGTAGCCCCTGGTAGGTTACCATAGGTCTGTACTCTATTTTCCATCTCCTCACTGTGGGTTGTTCGGCAGCATTCACATCCTCACCACCCTCAGCCTCTTGCACATGTTGTTCTATGTTACCTGCTGCAGCCCTTCTCATTTTGTAGGTCTGTTTGTTAAAATGTCCCCGCTTGTATACACTGGTGGTGTAGAGTGTGGGAAAAAACAGAGGGGAAGGTGTTTGCTTAGTTTATAGTAGTGTTCTGGGCTGGGCTGGTCTGCTGCCTGTGTAATTGGCTGATTCTGATACATTTTACCTGCCAGCTAAGTTAGTTCTCCTTGTATACCTTCCTACTGCTGTTTTCCCTTCCCATTGCCTTCCTGTTTAAGCCCCTGTGCACGCTGCACAAACAGAGTGCTCATATGTGCACACTGCTGCTATTTCTTGGTTTAACTTCTTTTTTCTTCCTGTAAAACCCGGTGTGCGGCACGCACACCCGCTTACACTTTGTAAAGAGTGCTAGACAGGTTTAGACACACCCCCTAGCTTAGCTGTGCTATGCTAGGTGCAAACCCAAGCCATAGGGCTCCAATCTGCTTACAGTATGCCTGACACACCCACCCATGATGTCACCTACCTCCTAGTTTTGCACTCAGCTATTCATACTCTTACACTGGGACTTGCCTCACATGCTGGGGAAAACTGTGATTCACTATCCTTCCTCTCATTTGCTTAGGATTGTCTGCTAATACATAGTTACATGTCTCACACTGAGCCTCCCCCTTAGCAACCACTATTCACTGGCCAGGTTGTCTTCTACCTGCCATTGACTTGCATGGCAGAATACTGATTTTAGTTAAAATGCTTATTTTAGGTTTATTTTATTATTTTCCCCCCAAACCCGTCTGCGTGCCACTGCCCTATGCTTAAACAGCCGAGATTGGCTTAAAATAAAATAAAGGTTGATTTTTTTATTTTTTTGTATTGTTTATAATGCCAATGGCCTTCTACTTGGCCATTGGTATGCTTCCTCAATGATATGCAGCCTTTATTTGGAGCTGTCATAGCTCCGTTTTGGATTTTGCAGTACCGTACTCAGTTACTAACCGAGTACATTTCTGCATATTACGCTAGTCCTGCACACCCTGATTCCTGTTTCCTGGATGGCAGATTTACCTCATTTGCATGGTTTTCACCTGCAAATGGGGTCATTTGCATACGAGGGCTGGGAACGTGCAGCACTAGTGCATGACCGCTCGCGCACGTCAAACGAGCATGTACATGGATCACTCGGCTGCCATACTGGCAAAATTTCCTCTTACACTAATCATGCACGCCGTGCAAGCTTTTGAGAATCCAGGGGATAGTGTTTACTCCACAAAGACTGATTTATAATAAATGATTTTTATTGGAATAGATCATGTATTTTTTTAATGCAAGACCTCAATTTGGAGTTAATGCTGCAGCAGAGAACTATACTATCCTTCACAGTGTAGGTGAAGATGTGTCAACCACGCATTCCTACCTTCTGTTACTGGTTCATCTTGTGACTGGAATACTAATCAGTCTAAGGTCTTCAAGGTTGGAGTTTTCTCACTCAGTGCTGCAGTACTCCCTAAATAAGTATCAAGTGTGTTTGTGTGTTGTGCATCACTGAGGAAGAGGCTAATGGGACCATGAATTAGAGGAGAGCCCTAGCAAAGGCCTCATTCCTATACTTTTAAATGCTTTGAAATTAACCACAGTTTGTATTAATAAAAATTTTGCAAAACATTTCCCCTGTTTTTAAGACTATAACTAATGATCTAGGCCATAGCCTATGTTGTATCAGGTTTGTATCATTGGCCCTCTTCAAACGCAATCTGGACGATTGGATGGGTAACTGTAAGTTCACCCCAGGGGTCCACCTATTTCCCTCTTGGACAGGAGTGATAGGTACTGATCATGGAAATAAGGGTAAAACTTGGCTAGGCTTGCAAGGGCCCTAGGTCATTAGCCTAGTAACCTCCTATGATCTTATGATCCTATACAACTGAGGGAGTGGGTAATCACAAGTGGCACTTTTGGAATAACTGACACCAGGGGATTCATGACATGTGATGTCACTCTGAAGCCTTTGAGCAACATTATAGACCCATCAGGATTTGGAACTAGTATAACTGGCCAATTCTACTCAACCTGGGGTTCTTCTATGTCCTCCGAGTTTGACCATTTCTTGTAACACTTTATTAAGTGCTTGTTGTAGAGATTCTGGAATTCAGCACAGTTTCAGCTTTTACTTTCTCTTCAGGAATGCGTTCCATGTTTTGAGGGATTAAACTATTCTGCAGGCAACTCTGAAAATATGTTATTTCTGAGTAAAAAATCTGTTACTTCTTGTTACTGAGATATTAATAATGCCTCGTTTATTTTTACTCCGGGATGTGCTGTGGGGGCCTTACCTTCCACTGCATATATGCTTATACAGAAACTTCAGTTTCCATCCAAGGCCTAAGAGCACCTATGTACTACAACCGGCTTCTTTCTTTCCTTCCTGTTGTCTCAGCCTATAATTTACTCTACTTAGTTTTTTTTTGTTTGTTTGTTTTACAATTCAAAGAGTTCTTGCCACTTTGCAAGTAACTGTTTTCAGCAGTGGATACTAATTACAAGTACTTTATCTCCTGGTGTGAATTCTCTGAGATGATCTTTTATTGTTATATAGTTTCTCTGGCATCTCCAAATCTTTCTTCATATTCTTTTACTCTAGACATTATAGATTTTAGCTCTCCTGCAGAGCTGCAAAATGCTCTGATACAATTTTAAAAGGATTGTTTTCCTCCTTCCAAGTTTATTTTGCTATATCGACCAAGCAATACCTTTGCTAGATCTACCAAGCCTCAGGAAAGTCTACCACATAGCAGTTTAAATAGTACTGGAGCTATGCATTTCTGTAAATATATTTGGTTGAATTTTTCCCCTCTCATATCTTCTATAGTTCATTGAATTGGGGAAAATCTTGACCAATTATCATATCATGTGCCATGACAGGCGCTACAACTAGTGTAGCACTAAGACTAAAAGGGTGCATATGACTGCCTGTGCTATAAAGTACCCCCTTTTGTCTCCATGTTCACATATTTCTTTATTTTACCTTTTACTAATTGTTTATGCTTACAAACATATTGTGATCCAACTAATTTAGTCATGTTCACTGAGTCTGACAACCCCTTGCATTACTTTTCCTTTCACAATAGTGTAACAGCACAGTGGCAAAAATTTAGACTGTACAGTTTGAGTACTTAAAAGTCCAGCATTATCACATTCCATATTCATCTTTTCTTTAGGCTGTTCCCATTAGGGGTCGCTACAGCAGATCATCTGTTTCCATTTCTTTCTGTCCTCTGCATCTTGCTCTGTCACACCAACCACCTGCATGTCCTCTCTCACCACATCCATAAACCTTACCTTTGGCCTTCCTCTTTTCCTCTTAACTGGCAGGTCCATACTTAGCATCCTTTTCCCAATATACCCACCATCCCTCCTCAGCATATGTCCAAAATAATGCAATCTTGTCTCTCTGGCTTTGTCTCCAAACCGTCCATCCTGAGCTGACCCTCTAATATACAGATTCCTAATCCTACCCATCCTCATCACACCCACTTCAAATCTTAACATCTTTAACTCTGCCACGTCAAGCTCTGACTCCTGCTTTTTGTCAATGCCACTGTCTCCAAACCATATAACATAGCTGGTCTCACTACCCTCTTGTAGACCTTCACTTTCACTCTTACTGGTACCAGTCTGTCAATGACTGCTGACACTCTTCTCCACCCACTCCATCCTGCCTGTACTCTCTTCTTCTTCTCTCTTCCACACTCTGAACTGTTGATCCCAAGTATTTAAACTCATCCACCTTCACAACCTCTACTCCTTGCATCCTCACCATTCCTCTATCCTCCCTCTTATTCACACACATGTATTCTGTCTTAGTCCTGCTGACCTTCATTCCTCTCCTCTCTAGAGCATATCTCCACCTCTCCAGGGTCTCCTCCACCTGTTCTCTACTCTCACTACACATCACAATATCATCTGCAAACATCAGAGCCCACAGGGACTCCTGTCTGATCTCGTCTGTCAACCTGTCCATCACCATTAAAAATAAGGAAGGGCTCAGAGATAATCCTTGATGCAATCCCACCTCCACCATAAACAACTCAGCCACTGGGGATGCACAAGCCAGTGCATTTATTCATGCCAGTCCCAAGATCAGATAAATGGGAAGGGTTATGTCAGGAAGGCCAGCTGATGTAAAACTTTTGCCAAATGACATATGCGGACAACAATACAACATTATCACATTCCATACGCATGCTTAGCCATAAAGCTTCTTGACATTTTTTACAGGTACAGTATGTTATTTTCAGAACATTTTAACCAAAATTCAGATGGCAACAATTGTATGTTTGTAAGATAAGAACGTACTTAGAAGGAGACTTATTATTAGCCCTAGGTGCATGCAGATCTGATTGGGGTTTACAGTTTTAATTGACAGCAGATATTTTACTGAAACAAGCTGTTCAGAACACATAACATCAATCTGGAAATACCTATTTTGTTATGTTGCTTGGGAATGCCCTTTTAAATTTGTCTGCAGCCAAAATAATAGCATTTAACTTATTTATGTGATGCTCTTGCCACAATTTCAAAATATGTGCTGAATCAGAAGTCTGTGGCTTTATTGCTCTGTCCATATTTAATGTCTAGTTGCAAAATTTAGGTGACTGTGTCTTCAGTGAAGCCCCAGCCTAACCAGAATTTTCTTCTTCATTTACTAATAATTGTATGCATCAGCATTCTCAAGACCCTTGTATGCTTTTAGTGAGGCCCCAGTTAGATGAGAGGACAATATATTGGAACCACTCAGCTTGGGGGCCAGTTTTCTCTGACAATATCTCTCTTAAATGCTACCAAGTAAGACACAACACTGTCTTCTCTTCACAGTTTTTTTCAGAAATATACTGGTTTTGGGGATTCCGAGCAAGGTGAATGATTGGCTAATTAAAGGGAATATTTGTTGCAAGATGCTGAACGGTGGTCAGTGGCTTCACTTATTTCTTAAGAGCTGTAGTATAAATCACTGAAGCCTCAATTGGTTCTCCATTCTGAACAATAGACATCAGCTATATTTTCAGTATGCATACAACATGAAAGGAGCCAATAGTTCAGGTAAGTGTAATAGTCAGTAAATACCATTTTAAGATGCAATATTACATTCTCTCAGGAAGGATTGCAGTCATACCTCTCAACTGTACAGATTTTTGTAGACTTTTGCCTCATATTTTTGGTCTGTTCTTCATAAAATTTGTGGTTTTCTGACAAATCAATGAGAACGGAAGTCACTAAAAAATGACGTACATGTGAGCTTTAGAATTCATATCCTTCAGAAAAGACATGCTAACACAAATCTTGTTATTCTAGCAGCTTTCTGAGTTTATAGGAGCAATATTTAAAATTTGTCCCTATTTTTGGGTCTTGGTCCCACAATATTTTAGGCTTTGTCCAGATTTCTTGTGATGACAGGTTGAGAGGTACGACTGCATTCCTTTCAGATGTGGGGAAGAACAACTCAGGGAGAGCATCTGCTTTTGTGTAGGCTTAGAAACTCACAGTTTATAGCAGAACTGTGCTTATGCCTGCTGCAGCCATAAATGTAACAATTTGCCATGTGTGCAGTAACAAAACAGTCTCTGAAATCAGCTTTTCAGTTTTAAGTGGAGGTATATTTGCAAGGATAAACACAAAACTACTATCTTAAAAAAATATATGTGAAGTAACAGGAAAGAACCTAGCAATGATTACATTGCCAGTCTGTGTCAACAAATACTTTCTAGAAAATGTTACTGCAAATACAAGTCCATGAAATCCAGTCTGGCCACAATTGTACACATATTTTCCTTCCGAAGTTCAGCTGAATGTGGTCTCTTTTCTATCAATGCAGTTTTGATATTTCTTTATGCTGATTACACAGGGTTTTCCCAGAGGTGGCAAGTAATGTAAACAGGATGTACCGATATTAATTTCATTTCAATACACTTTATCATACAGACAGTTGTACCTCCATTCATTTCTTCTTTGCAGGACAGCAACTCTTTCCCCTATTTTTTAGGTTTCAGGCAGGGCACCATCCAGACTGCCTTCATCCCGCACATGTAGTTTCTGGGAGACTTCTCTTCTGAATCCTCTCTAAAGAGGAAGTCACCATGGTATAGTCATAAAGGCTACTGCTCTTTACTATTTTCCATACAGAGTTGTCTTTCTGTTTTGCCAGCCTACTTTAGACTTAAATTTGTGATTCTCCCTTCTAGTTTTTCTACTTATGTCAGACTTAGAAAGTCTGCATTTCTGTAGTAGAGTCTAATAGCAGAAACAACACCGTGATAAGCAGTTAAGCTGTGTGCTTCCCAGGCCTATCTGTCACTATCTTTTTGTATGCTAAACACTAACTTATTTAATAATAATAATATGTTAGGCATTTTATGTAAACATTTGCTAGAATTGTAATATTGAACTTTATATCATATTTATATCATATTGTGGCACTAATGTGTTCTCTGTATTAAACAATGTTATATGTATGTACACTGTTAGTGTATTCCCAGAAGCTTTTCTCCCCGAGACTCTGATAAAAGTGGGCTTTGGCTTAGCTGAACTATCCCAGTCAACAGACAGAAATGTATAGAGAGCTAAATACATGTGTGTGTGTGTGTGTGTGTGTGTGTGTGTGTGTGTGTGTGTGTGTGTGTGTGTGTGTGTGTGTGTGTGTGTGTGTGTGTGTGTGCATGCGCATGTGTGTGTCTATAGTTACAGCTATATCTGTCTAGATATGTAAGCCATTATTTTACTGGCATTAAGGAAAAAAGTCATCTTAATGTTTTCACTTTCCAACTAATTCAGTTTGAGATTTTGGTCTAATGATTTTCTGACATAGACCCATACATAAAAGTGAAAAGAAAAACCATTCAACAGGACTGCAAAATAAGACAAAACTTTAATAGAACATAATGTATAAAATAGGTAAATGCTCAGTCCTATTTGCAACTTCACCTCCCTTCAAATTAAAATGCATCAATTGTAGTACAAAAAACCTTGAAAATGCTTATTCCCATAAGAATTCACATGTTTAGCTAAAGCATTAGATGGCTTTTTTCTTATGTCATTCTGATGCTCAAGAATACATTCTCTAAAAGAATGGTTAGTTTTGCCTACATAAAAGAATGAACAGGCAGTGCAGACAGCTAAATATACTAGTCAGTTGCAGAACATTCTGAAGTTTTTTAGATATTTTGGTGTTTTCTATTTGGGTTATTCTTTCCGTGCTTTTTTTGTCTCCTGCATTAGCAATCTACCTTTAGATAGCCAAACTGCATTATTTGCTTTTAGTCTCTCCCTTCTGTGAGGTACAAGGCTATTTAGGACATTTATGAAAGTTGTATTCATTTTTTTTTTATTTTGCAACACCATCTAAGGGGAAGATGATTTTTATCTACTTCTGGTTTGATTTCTATTCCTGCTTGACGCCGGATAAGCTTCTGCTAGATTAAGCAGAGAAGTCATTTTAGATTTATTCTCCTCATGTTTCAGAACTTTCACTACATTTGGGTCTTGTGAGGCCAGCAGATATGTGTGGAGTTCCATGATTGCAGATCTATACATATAATCAATTTCAAGGAGGCCCATCCCTCCTTCGGAACACGGAATATATAATCTTGGTATGCACTGATTTTTATAAATCATTTGGTAAACATGAAACATCCTTCTTGTTTTCCTATCTAATCTATCCAACACATTTTGGGGCCAGTCAATCACTCCAAAACTGTAAGATAGAACAGGAAGAGCAAATTGGTTTACAGCTTGGATTTTGTTCCTAGATGTCAACGCTGTTTTCAGAATTAATTTAAGTCTTCTAAAGTATTTCTTACTAAGTTTTATTCACATTTATTCATGTTTTATTGTTGATCCTTCATCAGTTCCCAAGTATTTATACACTCCTTCTTGCTCAAGTTCTTTTATATCACATTCCTATCCCAAACTAATGTTTTCCTGGCGTTACAGTTTTCCTGCATTAAAGGTTGCTTTTGCACATTTATCAAGACCAAATGACATTCTTATATCATCTGAAAAAGTTTTGACAACTTGCAGTTCTGCTTTCGGTTCCTCATCTGATGAGCTATACAGTTTTAAATCATCGACAAAGAGAAGTTGAGAAGTCTTTGCACTTTGTTGTTTTCTAGGAGCCAGATTATAGCAATGGCCTAAACTGTTGAGTAAACAGCTTAATGGATTAAGGGCAAGGCAAAATAGTAACGGTGACAGAGGGTCACCTTGGAATATCCCCCTTTGAATTTTTATCCCTGGTATAACAATTTGTCCCTTATCATGCCTTAATTGCAAAGTGTGGGGTGTATCTTATACATTTTTAAGCACTCTTTTATCCATGAATGAGGGATACTATCAAATGCTTTTTTTGTAGTCAATCCATGCCATACTTAGATTCTTCCCCTTTTTACAGTTCTCCACTATGATTTTATTTAACAACAAATGATCATTTGTTCCATATGACTTTCTTTTATTGCCCTTTTGTTCTATTGCCATAATTTTCTTCTAAATGACTATAAACACTGTCGGCATCAAATCCCATGTATAGTTTATACGTCGTCAGAAGGCAAGTTATTGGTCTATAATTTTTATGGTAGCTTGCAGGTTCACTCTTAAGTAGGAGCATTGCTTTTTTCCTGTTGTTAGCCAGGTTGATGTCTGTTCTGGGTGTGCATATAAATAGTTCTTGCTGATGGCTAAATTTTCATGCAAAGATGTTAATACTTTTAACCAAAGGTTAGGTGCTACATCTGGGCCTGAGGCTTTCCAATTAGAGGTTTTCTTAACTTTGTTTCAATCTCTCTGGCTGTTACTTCATCCCATTTCATATCCTGTACCTTTAAACTTCTTATTCTTTCTTTCCATTTAGCATCTTTGTTATGTTCCACAGGATCTTCATAGATACTTCTCCAAAATGTATCTATTTCTTCTTTTTTTTTGTGGTCTTTCAATTCCTTTTATCTTATTTCCCAGTTCTCTATAAAATCTTTTTATGTTCTCAATAAATTGCTTATTTTGCACTTTTCTTTATATTTATTTTTGTATCTTCTAAGGTTTTCTGCCTGTTCTGAAATTTATAATGTGTTATTTACGATAGTGCACAATAGAGCCTGGTCAGTTCTAATATTGCGCTTTGCTGTTATCACATCTATCTTTCTTAGTATTTTTGTTGACCTGTTCCCTCTTCTATAGTCTTCTAACAGTGACACTGCTTGTCTTAATTGCTTTATAATTTTCTCTATTCGATATTCCCATGATGGTATTCGATTTCTCCCCTTCCTTTCCCTCAATACCCTGTGTTCTTGTGATAGAACTTATCAGTTATTAATTAGCTGCACAGTAATATATCCTGTTTACTTCTATTATATCACATGGATCTCTATGAACAGTCCTAATTACTATGTTCATTTGTTTTATCAGACTTCTGACTTTTGGGGTTTTATTAACCTTCTGCAGTCTATTTCTTTAATTGATCTTGATATATCTGTCCATGTCAATTAAATCAAGCAATTCTTCTCTTAGCTCATTTTCTTCCAAACTGAGGGCACATCCCTTGTTTTCCAATTCCTGTGGGCATTCTATAGAAGGTTCTATAGCATCTTCCTGTGACACAGTCTCATCAATTTCATCCTGTGCCATCCGTTGCTCTATCATATGGAAACTCACTGGCCTATCACTCCTCAACATTGGCTGCATCACAGTTTCCTGTTCCTTCCCTTGCTGTCTAGCTTCTAGTGAACATTTATACTGGTTTCCTGTGGAAGGCTACAAATTATCTTCATATGGCACCTGATCAATCACTTCCTGTTCCACTGGTTTTCCCTTAATTTGGGTATCCATTACTCTATCCTGTTGTGGTGCTTTCTGAATTAGATTTTCTACATTAAATCCTTCACTTTGCAGGTACTCCATTACCTCAGTTTCTATTTCTTTAACTTCTCCATTACTGATCTCCTTTTCTACTTTTCCTCTTTGTCTTCTTATTTTTTGTATTGTAAAGTTTTCCTTGCCCGCATTCCGTTGCCTGTATTTCTCTTCAAATATCTTTGGTGCTGCTCTTTTTGTATTGATTAGTTTTGCTTTCTCCTTTGTATAAATATTATACCATATTAAATCTCTTTTTCTTTCCCATGTCCATATTTCTTCTTCAGATGTTTCCTGATCTTCCCATTTCTCCCTGCTTTGGGGACTCATTCCACCCCGTTGTGATGTAACTGGTGTTAGACCTTCTAAATTAAATCCTTCACTTCGCCAGCACTCCACAACTTCAACTTCCTTTTTTTAACTTCTACTTTACTGAAGTTATTTTCTACATTCTATCTTTGTGACATTATTTTTTTCATTATGAAATTTTCCATATCCAGATGCTTTTGCCTGTATTTCTCTTCAAATATCTTTGGGGCTGCCTTCTTTACAGTGATTAATTTGGCTTTCTCCTTTGCATAATTATTGTACCATAACAAATCTCTCTGTCTGGTTGTATAGATTGGGAGGTGATTACTGAGACAGTCTTGACATTGTACCTATACTGATGAATTTACTAGGGTCTGATACTAGGATCCAGTTTAATAAGGAGTTTGATGTCGTGCTATATAATGTGTGGGGCTATTAAATAGTTGTTTGAAACCATATACTTTCATACTAGATGTAGGGGAGCTAGATGTTATGTCCAACCAATTGATATTGACATCACCTTTAGTAATTTTTCTTGTGGATTGTTATAGGTATCCAGTACAGGATATCTTCCAGTGCAGCAGTGATGTTGTCAGGCGGGATGTAAAGGACATTAATAAATATTTGTTTATTTTCAAGAAAGTAAAAAGAAGCTTTGCTGAACTGAATTTCGGTAATTTTTTTGTAAAGAGAAATGTGGTAGTTGTTGGGAATTTGGGAAATATTAAAGCAATTCCACTACCTTTCCTCTTTATGATTAATAGGTGCATAGGCTAGTACTAGGCTAACTGTCCTTGCGAGCCATTTTAAGCCTAGCCAGTTTTCCCTTGTGAGATTCAAACCTTGTACCTTGTGTTTGTAAGGCAAACACCTTAACCATTAGGCCACCCACCCACCCCATATGTGGTCATTAGAGATAATATTATGGGCAGGGGTATAATTTCATTTGTCATTTATGCTGGGTTTAAGCTATGTTTTAGTTACAGAGAGAATATCAGACTTGTTGGGTAATCCAGGCATGTAGTTCAGGAGTTTTACTTCTTAATGCTTCTAAGATTTATGGTGGCAAAAGTTAGATTAGCAGGGTGGAGCTGGGAGGGGGATGACAGATGTGAGGTTAGAGTAGTGTATGTAAGGGAATTGTCTTGATGTTGGTTGTGATTGGTGGGGTCAGGATGAGGGTGATTGTCTCCTCCTAGGATAATTTTAGTATATTGATTTTTGCTTTTTGGAGAGCATTTTTCCACTTTATTTTGATTTGAGTTGGACTACAGTTATCAGTCTATATTTGGGGTAAAGGTGAGGGGCGTCATTAAAGAGGTTTGGTATGATGTGTGGAGCATTTAAGTATGTTTGGTACAGAATTGGAGAGATGTTGAGAGCTATTATTGAGTCATGACAGCATGAGATATGGCTCAGTAGGAAGAGAAGGATAGAGGAGTAGCATGATTAGCTAAGGGATATATTTTTTCTTGATATTAAGTATTGGGGAAGTGGGAATCAAGAAGGAAGCTACACGTTACTGGGTTGTATGATATTTAGTGGCGGTAGAGACTGAAAGCTGGTAGAAGATAGGTAGGTAGAAAGTATATTCTATGAAGGAAGAAAATTAAGTTGTCCTTGTATCTTCCCTTATGTTTTTGAAATGTAAGAAATAGAGGGATTCGAAAGGACAGAGTATGAGGATGTAGTTAAAATAACAAGCAGTGAGGGTTTATTTGAGGAAAATCGAAGTTGAAAAGTAGAATAATGGGTAGTGTTGGGAGGGGGTCTGAATATAAATGGGTATAGTGCAAAGCAGTATGGGAGGGAGAAAGAATAATGCTAAATGACAGACGGAAGTTGGTAAATAGGAAAATAGAAACTGGAATGTTTGTATGATAGTAGTAAAGATATGTGAGGAAGGTTAGGGAATGGGTGTCATAAGTCAGATGTGCATGTGGAAATTGTAATGGTACAGTAAGATAGGGTAGGTGGGAATTGGAGTTATGGAAGGCTGACCATAGTGAGCTTCCCACCTTCAGTTAAGTTATTGCAGAGAGAAAACCATTTACAGCCAGTACACAGCAATTAACAAGGAGGCACAATGAAAGGGGTGCTTTCATTTACTGAATTCAGAAACCAGGATGCTAGGGAGATTAAGTAACTGGTATATACAGTGTAAACTATTGGTCAAGAGAAAAGACAGTGGCCAAATTAATAGGTGGTCCTTATAATGTAAGAACTATTCCCTTGGGAGAATGTCATAGCCGTTTTCCAGGTCAGTTAATCCAGAGAACAAATTGTTTATAGCCAGTACAGAGCAATTAACAAGAAGGAAGTGCAAGGTTTCAGTGCTTCCACACATTTAGACCAGTAGCTACATACACAAGGGCTAAAGGTGGTTGTGTCTCAATATATATCAATAACTATCATATCTCTAGGGTGGTCAAACAGGATGATGTGCTGGAGTTCCTCCATGTGCAGATCACCATAGATAAAATCCCATCCCATATCCTAACCAGGGATAGGTCACCCTTCATGTCCCAAGAAGCTCACAGTGCATACTTGGACATACTGGAGATGCTCACCATCCATCCTAACACCCTATTCATGGGGGGTGTACTGTAATTACCCCTCTATAAACTGGAATCTTAAATGGCCTCAAATCTACAGGCACTGAGATTGCTGGGATTCATACATACAAACACTGTTGACCAAATGGTGACTACACCCATCAAGGGCTCTAACATACTGGACCTTGTGCTGAAAATATGGAAGAATGCTGCACTCCCTCCCCAATGTCATGTCCTCCCTGGTAAGGACTGAACATAAAGCTGTCTTCTTCAAAATCAAAATCAGCTTTGTAGCCCCATTAAAACCAGTAACAGTTAAGAATTATTCCAAAGCAAATTACCTTTATTAAGTGAAAAAATTGTCAAAATGCAATGCCCCTCCGAACCCCCAAGAACAAAGCAGCCTATGCTGAATTGCTCTCAGTTTATAGCCAGTACAGAGCAATTAACAAGGAGGCATAAGGGAGAACAAGTTTTCTTTCATTTACTCAATGTAGAAACCAGGAAGCTAGGGAGACTAAGCAACTGACACATACAGTGTAAGCTATAGGTCAAGAGAAAGGACAGTGGTCAATGTAGTAAGTGGTCGTCAGACCGCAAGGCTTACTCCCTTGGGGGAATGTCACAGCCACTTTCCAGCACAGAACATGCATGTATTTGACTGGTTAAAGTTAATTCACAGCAAGTCTCTTCATGTTAAACTTGCTTACATTGCACAGTGACAGTATTTCATTGAAAATTTTCAGAGGCGGGCCTTGTGGCAGAACTCCTGCAGTTTTAGGCTCAGCAATGGATGTAGTGATTTGGGCATTCCTGCAATGGTTCAAAGTCCCAGAAGTATTGGTAGAATTAGTGCAGGCTATGTACAAGGACGATGTGACTCAAGTATGAACAGTGTTCAGTCTCATAAAGGGGCTCCCAGTGGGAGCGGGTGTGCATCAGGGTTCAGCTCTGAACTCACTGCTGTTCATAGTGGTGATAGACTACATTACCAAAAAGTTCTGAGGAGACAGCTCAACAAAGTTGCTTTATGTAGACAGTGTGGCATTGCATGCAGAATCTGAACAAGAACGTCAGCAAAGGATAGGGAAGTGGAATGCAAAACTGAAGGCATATGGGATAAACATGAATACAGATAAGACAGTTATAACTGTAGGTGAAGAGACCGATGATCAGGAAATCCGTTTGGACTGGCAGCAAAGAAGTTCTGAAGATAGTATATCTGGATGTCGCTTTTATGCCCTATGCTATGTGAAGAGCATGCGTGTGACATTCAGTGTACCTTAAAGCAACAGAAAGCTTTGGTATACTAGCTGGACTTTGGGCTTCCAATGCCAGGGAATCCCAAATGTAAAGAATACTGCAGCAGTGAAGGAAAGGACATCTACTGTAATGGTAAGATTTTACACAACTGTACTTTACTAAGAGTGACAAAGCAATGATGTTAAGAATTATACCCTATCAGTTTAACCTGTAGAATAAGTAAGTCTTTTGAAAAGGTAAGTTTAAGTTTATAAATATAACAACATTTGATATTGCTGCCCATTTGGACATTATCCATTGTGGACTTTGCTATAGAAAATCAACCGTAACTAACCTTTTGGATTTTTTAAAGAAACATCATTCAAGCACTTGATAATGGAACTCCTGTCAACATCATGAATTTTGATAAGTTTAGCATCTTTGAATCCATACTTCACAAACCAGTACTTAACGCAGCAGAAAATTTTGAAATTAAAGCCAGTTTTGCAGGTGGGATAAAACTGGCTTGCACATAGGAATTATAAATAGTATTTACTCTGCAGCAATAATAGCAAAAAGAGGTGTTCTACAGGGTTCTGTGATCATTCTGTTTTTATGTAATTTACATGTCGACCTTCCTGTTATCACCCTATAGACATAAAAATGTGCAGAAGATGGTAATGTGGGGTCAGCAGTTGCTATTGCTCAGAATGAGATGAAATGACGACATTATCTTGACTCCTTACAAGAATGGGCTATCTCTAATGGAATACATTTCAAAGACAAAAAACTGCATAGTGATGTACCTTGGGATGAATTTATTTATTTTATTTAACATTTATTTACTGGGAAAGTCCGACTTGGAAGGAATCCATTTTTCATTGGAGGCCTGGGGAGAAATGCTGTAGACGCATGTCTGTGAAACGTGGGAGGAAACTGGAACACCCGGAGGAAATCCACACAAATGCAGGGAAGACATGCAGACTCTGCATAGAAGGCACTCCAGCTGAGAATTGAACCAGACAGCCTCTTGCTGTGTGGTGCTAATGCTACTGCTGCACCACTGTGCCGTCCATTAATAATAATCCATACACTTAATGTACCAATAATGAAATGTGATCTACCTTTCACTATGTAAGGGACTTGGGCATTTGGGTGGCTAAATAAGAGCACTAGTGAAATCCTCCAAAGCAAATTTTGAGTCCAAACTGGCTGCATCTACTAAAGGCAATCATAAGGCCTTCTTCACATATGTCCGCAATCTCAAAGGAATGACTCAGATCTGCTCAGAACTGGTGGTTAAGGACACCACATACACAAACGCTGTAGATATAGCCAACCCGCTGGCAGACAGGTTCAGTGAAAAGTTTACCCTTCTGCCCCCCCCCCCATCAGTAAATACAGCCTCCATGGGACCCAATACCATTCCAGGCTGCATCCTACATGAACTCAAGCAGGAACTCACTGCACCATTTAGTACCCTATACAACTAAAGCCTGAGTACCTGCTTCATCCCAGCTGAGTGGAGGACAGCCACTGTCATCCTTTTGCACAAAGGTGAAGCGTCCACCAATCCAAGCAATTATGGACCCATCAGCCTAACTAGCCTGATCTACAAGGCCATGGAATGGATTATCATGGAACAACATTAACATTGATATAGGCTACCTTGAAACACTTGATCCCACACAGTTTGGTTTCATCAAGAGGAGATCATGCCTGTTAAGTTTGGTCAGCTTCTTTGAGACACTCACCAAAATTATGGATAAGGGGAAGGTGGTGCACACCACCTACCTTGACCTGGCCAAAGCCTTTGATACTATTCCCCACTCGGGTATAATAGATACACTCTCTCAACTAGTCATCAATCCATATGTTACCAGATGGGTAGCAAACTGGCTCACCGCTAGAACCCACCTAGTCAAAATAGGGGAAGCCACCTCAAGCAGTAGAGCCATAATGACTGATGTACCCCAGAGATCGGTCTTGGGTCCTCTGTTGTTTGGGATATACTTTTCTGAGGTGCAGGCCAAAACCAGTGGGCTATGACTGACCAAGTATGCAGATGACTGCAAGCTGGGGACTGCCATGGATCCCCCTAGTAATGTGGACATCCTCCAAAAGGGTCTCACCCAAACAAACAACTGGTGCTAGAAACATGGCCTCAAACTGAATGCCAAAAAATGTATCATCATCTCCTTTGGGGAGAGTGATGTCCCCACAAATTATCAAATTAATAAAAACAAGATCTTAAGCATGCAATCAGTCATGAGGGACTTGGGTGCCCAGGTTGATAGGAAACTGACTTCTGACCATCATATTGCCTCCATTGTATGGAAAACTTTCTACATGGTCCACCTCATTAGTAATGGTATCTCATCCAGGGAGAAGGAGGTCATAACATCCATGTATTCTCCCCTTATAAGGCCCTTTATTGATTTCAGCGCCCCTTTCGGGATGTACATCACAAAACACATGCAGCAGCTGGAGAGACTACAGAGGTTTCCTCACTAGGAGAATTCAGGGTGTCAAACATCTACCCTCCACAGATAGACTAAAAGCCCTGTCTCTCTACTCAATATCATACAGACTGCTTAGAGGTGACCTCTGTCTGGCATACAAAGCAATCGCAGACCCTGCCTTGATGGGACTACTGCATATCCACAAGTCAAGCTCCACTTGAGTAACCCACACAAGTGACCTCAACCTGGTCTGTGACATTAATAGGACTTGTTGGTGGGACAGATTTGTGTCCCAGAGACTCCCCCCTTCTGTGGAATAGACTTACTCTCCACGTCAAGCAGAGTACCTCATTAACCCTTTTTAAGCACAAGCTGGATAACTGGATGGGGAATAGAAAATACACCCCTGGGATTCCACCTGTGTCTGTGCTGGACAGGGGCATTGAGTGCTTACTTGTCGGAACTTGGGCTAAATTCTTCACCGGGCTTGTAAGGGCCTCAGGGCCAATAACATAGTAACTTCCTATGATCCTAAAGTCTTGAAACCAGAATATAATAACAATAGTACAATAATGAAATGTTACGTGGCTATTGGGGATATTTTAGAACAATCTAATGTAGTTGCCCAGTGGTTCCTTCTACCCTTTTCCACACAATAGCAAGACCTGCTATGAAATACAGGACACCATTTTTGTTTATGGAGCACAACAAAGAAGAAAGCAGGAATGCGTCATGAAATGTTAAACTAAAATACTAGCTGGCTTTTATAAATATGGCATGCTTTGAAAGATTAAATAACCAAAACTGTTAAGCGTTACATGCATTGTTTTGTGGAGATATAATTAGGTCTTCAATTGTGGAAAAAATGTTGCATTAGCCAGCACAGTGGATAGTAACTTATTTTTGAATTAACCCATTTCCTACTTGAATTAGGAACTATTGGGTGGAAATTCAATAAGGGAATACAGACCTTACTTCATATCAGAAGTGCTAGACTATGGAATTTACTTCCTTTAAGTATAAGACTAGTTAACAGTATTCTCAATAGATGGGATGGAAATAGACTTTATGATCCCTTCTACAACTGGACCTGGGCAGCATGATGTTCTTCAGGTCTCATGTCTATTGTAAACAAATCAAAATGTTGAAACATTATCTGTGCATCTAATTTACTCCATGTTGAACATACCTGGCTGATACATTATAACTGATGAAGATATTATAAAACATCAGTAAAGCTGAATTACCTACATAGTCCATAAGAATGATAGTATAAATCTATTTTAAGGAACTACTACAAGAGTTCAAGCACCACCTGCTTGCTGCCAGTAACTTGCTGCCAGCTACTCACTAATGCTTCTACTTTCAAAAATGTATAACAGTACAAGACAGTTCTTCTGCAGGGAGGAAAGCCCCCTTGCACCCCCCAGCATAAGTGAATTCTCTCCCATTTTTTAATTAATATATATACTGTCTCTAAAATAATAACAACTTGTATATCAAGTATATGTAGAGATGTACAGAGTCAAATCACAATGTTTCCCTTGGCTCTCCTAATCTACTCGGTCTCTTATCCATAACAGATATTGCGCCTGGAAACTCTGGACTAAGAGCAAATCTTCCACACATTACCAACAATATAGGAAACTCCAAAATTTAACCAAAAAACACATAAACTCTGTCACCCCAAGATACTGAACCCAGGAACTCTAAAACATTTTGGAATGCTGTCAACAAAATTCTCCACCCAAGAAATCCTTCAACTCCCATCCCCTACCTCAATAACACACCCCTTGGCACTACTTCAGTTTTCACTTCATACTTTCAATACTTCAATTCATACATAGATACCATCAGCAAAGTTATGCAAACTGTCCACCCAACCAGCCCCACAACCCCCCCAATGCAAAACAGTTCTTTCTCCCTGAAACCCATTCCAACCAGCTACATCAAAAAACCTCTTATCAAACTTAAACCAGGTTCACCTTCAGCTGACAACATTCCACCTTTCTTCCTAAAAGCTGCTGCTGACTCCATAGCATGTCCTGTCTCCATCCACATAAACCACTCAATTAGTGAATCCACTGTTCCTGCCCTCTGGAAAAAGTTTCACACTATACCAATCCACAAAGATGGAAATTCTGATGAGCTCTCTAATTATCGACCTATTGCCATACTCTCTCCCTCTCCAAAATTCTTGAGCACTGTGTTTATAAACAAATCTCAGCTTATCTTACTTGTGAAAACTTAATTACCCCTACTCAACATGCTTTCCACCCCACCACATCACCACAACTGCACTTATTTCCTTTTTCAGCTCCAGCTCCCTAGCTAGAGACAATGCTAAACTAGTGTCCTGCATCTTTTTATATCTCTCCAAAGCCTCTGACACTGTCTCTCACCCCATCCAAACAATCTCAACACAACCTCTCCTCAGCAACTATCTCCTGGTTCAGTAACTACCTCACAGACAGACTGCAATCTGTAAAATGACTCTCTGCTCTTTCTTCTTTTCTCCCCATCAAAATGGGTGTCCCTCAAGGCTCTATTTTAGGCCCCCCTCCTTTTTAACATTTTTATTACCCAATTTCACACATCATGTCCTCAGTCTTCCCTCATACAGTACGCAGATGACTCCACCATCATTTCTATTGCTGACAGTCCTACTGACCTACTAAACCTGATACAAACATCTTTCAACCTCACTGAAACATGGCTCACTAACAATCAACTCATACTAAACCCTAAAAAGACAAAACTTCTTCTCTTCCTCCCAAAATCCCTTTTCCATCTTAAATCCTCATTCACCATCTCTTCCCTCAACAACACTACGATCATAGCTGAATCACCCACTAAACTGCTTGAGGTAATAGTGGACGATCAACTAAAATTCAGCCTTCATGTACTTAACTGCATCAAGAAAACCCACCAAAAGCTTAGTTTGCTCTATAGAAACAAAAGGTTCCTCACACCCATCTCCAGCATCTCCAGAATCTCACTAGCCCAAGCTTACATTCTCTCCAACCTCTTTTACAGCTCTCAAATTTTAACAGACTTACAGTCTTCACTACTTTCCAAACTTGAAACCACCTACAACAAAGTTGTTAGATTTTCAGCCAATTTGCCATCAAGATCACATTACTGTCATGCTCTCCGGACACTCAGCTGGCTAGAGTTTCCTAATCAACTCTTATTTACCCAACTTCTCATTATCCATACTATTTTGAATAAGCCTTCCTTTTGCCCTAGCATTTCCTCACTTGTCTCCCTCTATAAGCCCCCTCGATCCCTCAGAAGCTCTGACCAATCTCTCTTAGAAATTCACAAACTTAAAAAATCTATTGGACAGAATCTCTACAGCTACTTTCCTGCTCTTGCATGGAACAAGCTCCCCATGAACCTTAAGAACATTTCCTACATCCACAAATTCAAGAAAACTCTCAAAAGGCACCTTAATAGCACATGGATTTGCCTCTGTAATCATCCCACATGAACCCACCCCTTTCTCTATCACTGTCCTCTCTATTCCCCCTTCCCTACTGCCATAACTCACATAACTGCTCTGTATTGTACAATTACCCTCTGAAGATAACCCACTGTGTTATGTAAATTCATTCAGATGTTTTAGTGTATATTTCTTTGCTATGTTTTTTTCTCCAATGTTATAATGCCTCTTACTATATTGTACTGTGAAGCTTTAGCTACATTTGTTTAACTGTTTTATTGTAAATTTGTCACTGTATTCATCTTCAGTTTTGTAAATTTTCTTGCTTACTTGCACTGTGGAGCTTTTCTCCCCTGGCCTCCACTGAAAAATGGCTTTTGCACAGATGGACTATGCAGGTTAACAAATGTCAAATAAATAAATACACATATATAAGTTAACTTAAATTGAAATACACAAACAAGCAGTCATCTGCAAACAGTTAGTCTACAAGCAATTGAATCATGATGAGCTAAACTTGAACAATATTTTTTATTCCTTTCATACTTGTGTGTGTTCAGTACTTCTTTACCATCAGCATGAGATTCACTGTGGGTGCATCAGAGGTATATGTCACACATCTGCACCATTGAACAGAACATAGTTTTTGCCAGTGTCAACAAAGAACCATAGTGCATGCACAATTATAACATACCAAGCAGTGTGTATAGGTGATAGTGCTGGTATGAGACACTTTCTGATAATGTGACATATATCAGTTAATAACTCAGCATGTTTTTTTGAGTTTTCACTGAGCAAATAAGAAAAAAAAATCACTTAGAATAACTTAGGTGAAAGCATATAAGCATATTCCATATGACCACTGGATTACAAATAACTAACCAGATAATATTTGACATGCACACATAATAAGCTGACACTGACTGCCAATATTAACAGATGATAATAGGCTAACAATATTTTCATCAAAGGCAGTTTCACACATGCAACAACAAATACCCCTCCACTGAATAGTGTTCATAATTTTAATAAACCCTAAGTAAATATGGTACTTGGATATGAAAAACTAAAGTTTGGTAGCTTTACAGGAATAGCCCTTTTAATGGTGGAATTTCCAACTATCGACACATGGATAAGGAACACATAGACTGGATAACAACATGGTAAATAATTAAAAGGGGACCCTCACCATAAACATAAAGCCATACTAAACTATTTAATACATCAAAATCTAGATTACTGCGGGATAGTGCAAACTTTAGGAAAAGATGTTACAACCAGGGCTGATATGGTAGGAAGGACTATTAACAAGTCCATGTAAAAATAAAGACATATCAGGTTAGAACAGTGACAGAGATCGTTTCATTTTTAAAGTAATTTGGTATATGTATGAGGATTTGTAATAATAAATTAAAAAGAATGAATAATGAATAACAATACTTACAGGGCTATACCAACAGGTAGATGTTGGAACAGTAATTAAAACAGGGAAAACCTGACAAAGGAAAGCAACGAGCAAAACGAGAAATGGGACACCTGAAACATCTCAGGGTGGACAGATGATCTAGATTTGTTTCACGTATTCTACTTAATTTTATGTATTGTACAAACAGAAAGTTATCAACTAAATGATTTTCTTGAAAGTTGGAAAGGATGAGCTGTCTTTAATTACTAGGGGGCATAAGGAAGGCATAATGTATAAATCACAAGTTGGTCTATTCACATTGTGGAAAACATTATTGAAGGGACACAGAATCTTTCAAACTTTGTTATAAAATTGTTATCAATGCATGGTGGAATAGTTTGCAATTTATGTTAATTAAAATCTGTTAGTTTCTGTGACAGGACACATAAAGTGCACTAAATATATCACTCCAGATTGTAACATACCACGATCTAGGGTACAGTAATTTAAAATCCGTGGATAAGATCCTAGTATTTGGTGATTTTAATGCTAGAATTGCCAACTTGCATGGGATGTATGACATTTTTTTTTCTCTAAGGTTATCAAGTCTGTCCCGAAAGGTAATCAAAGGTCTGTCACAGTGAATTGTTTCCATTAGACAGAGGATCGCAAGCTGTCCAATGGGATGAATTCAAAAGATTACAAAGCTTCTTAGGTTCTGTGCTGTTTTAACACTATAAAGGGAAGGTCCACATTTATGGAAGGGTAGCTGGGTCAAAATGAGAGTAGAAATATTAGCAGAATTTGTTTGGTAGTAATAGGATATTCAAGAGAAGGAAAATATTTTGTACATATCTGAGACAGGTTAAATATAGTGTGCACATCAATAATGGGCAAGTGAAAATTCAGAATTAAGAAATACAACTAGAGACATCATCCTGGTTTGACTGTGGGCACAGAAAAAAATAAAGATCCTGAACAGATCTTTTACAATGTTCCAAGAGATACACAAAACTGAGGCCTGCAATATTGTGAAAAGTGCCAGAGTGCAACACAATAAAACAAAAGGTATTATGAGAGTGAAAATGTGAATGAATATGTGAATAGCGCTACGAATGGGAGATTCAAGAGGATCTGAAGCACTAAATAAAAGAGGCAGATATTCTGGTTTGATAGCACTAGTAAATCCAGTCCCATGTGTTTTTAGTTCAACACTGAGATGTTATACAGCAAGTGGTCATAGAACCAGGAAACTGTAGTAACGATCAGGTTGCACAAATGGAAAACGTGGATGGAATACATAAGGTTCATAGGTTGGTACTAGGCTATCGGCACTAAGGCCTATGCAAGCCTAGCCATAAAAATTCCCTGGAAATTTTTTCCCACAAAATTTACTTCTCTGGGCCCCTGTCTAGCAGGGTGACTGACATGATCCCCCGGGGTGAATTTCCTATCTCCCATCCAATCATCAAGGTTCCTTTTGAAGAGGGCCAATGAGGTGCTCTGCTTGACATGTATGGGCAGTCTATTCCAGAGTATGGGGAGTCCCTGGGTCAGGAACCTATCCCTCCAGCATGTTTTGTTCATTGTGATGATAAGGTTTAGATACCTGGAGCATGTGGCTGTGGGGGATTGGGATTTCTTTAAGTGGAGCATGTCCAACAGCTCAGGGTTTGACATGGCCTTGTATGTTAAGCAGAGATCGCATCTGAGTAGACGATATGCCACAGAGTATAGCTGGAGTTTTTTTAGACGGTCAGCATAAGGCATCTGCTTTAGGCCTGTAATTCTTTTAATGAGGTATTTCTGTGGCCTTTCCAGCTGTTGCAGATGTCTTGTGAGGTACATACCAAATGGGGCATTATACTCTATAATGGGTATAATGAGGGATGAGTACAGTGGGACAATGACTTCCTTTTGTCTGGATGAAAAGCCCTTAGTGATGAGGTGTGCCACATAGAAGGATTTCCTGACTGTTGTGGCGATGTGGTTATTGAAAGTGAGACCACTGTCCACTTGTGTCCCTAAGTCTCTCATCACACTTTCGATGTTTAGTGTCCTGCCACCTATGTGGTAGTTCATGGGTACATGTTTTTTTTCAAAGGGGATGACTATACATTTCTTGGCATTAAGCCTGAGCCCATGGCTCTGGCACCAGGCATCTGTTTCTGTAAGGCCCTTTTGTAGAATATCCACATCATTTGGGGATTCAATAATGGCTCCCAGTTTGCAGTCATCTGCAAACTTTGCTAGCCAGAGTCCCTTAGTGTTGGCCTGTACTTCAGAGAAGTAGATGCCAAACAAGAGTGGTCCCAGGACTGAACCCTGAGGTACTCCACTTGTCACTTGTCTGGAGCTGGATTTGGAGCCTGCTACTTTTACAGTCTGGGTTCTGTCAGTAAGCCAGTTGGCAATCCATCGCGTGACGTAGGGATTTATGCCCAGCTTAGTAAGTTTATCTATGATTCCAGAGTGGGGGATGGTGTCAAAGGCCTTGGCGAGGTCCAGATAGGCTGTGTGGACCACCTTACCCTCATCCACAGCTCTGGAGACCAATTTGAAGAAGTCAATCAGATTCAGGAGACAAGATCGGCCCATCACAAACCCAAAATGGGTGGGGTCCAGTGTTTGAAGGTTGCCAATGTCTTTGTTTATAAGTTCCATGATAATGCGTTCCATGCCCTTGCAGATCAGGCATGTCAGACTGATGGGACGGTAGTTCCCGGGATCCAAGGCAGATCCTCCCTTGTGGAGCAGGATAACTGTAGCTGTGCGCCACTCAGTGGGCACGAAGCCTGAGGTGAGGCTATGATTAAACATGACACTTAGGTGGGGTGCTAGTTCATTTTGTAGTTCATGTAGTACACAGCCTGGGATGTCATCTGGTCTGATGGATGCTGTATTCTTAGCTTTGGAGAGTGCTGTTTCTACCTGTGTGGCTGTGATTATCGGAATTTGGCAATCTTTTGGTATTCAGATGGGCCCTTTAGGGGGTGAGAGGGGGGTTGAAGTTGGCACTAAATCGATCTGCCAGGATATTGGCAATATCTTTGGGATCAGTATATTTAATGCCATTCTGTTGTAGCTCAGAGCAGATCTGAGCATTGCCATTTAGCTTCTTGACATAACTATAGAATGCCTTGTGGTTGTCTTTGGAATCTTTGGCAATTTTATTTTCGTAACTAGCTTTTGAGGATTTTATGAGAGATCTCAGCTTCTTACTGAGGCTGGTGAGGGATTTTTTTGCATCCTGGGATTTTCCTTTTTTCTGCAACAGTTTCTTCCTTCTGTTGTATAGTTTGTTTATAGCAGGGGACCAGCAGATTGGCTTCCTTTTTTTGGAGAAGAGCATCTTGTTTCTAGTTGGGATGGCATGATTCATGCACGAGTGGATGTGCTCATACAGTGCCTTAGTGTAGGATTCTGCAGTCGAACTTCCAAATCCCATCTGCGTGGGTGTTGTGAAGTTTGTCACTTCTGACTTCAGTAGCATGAAGTTGGCTTTGGAGAAGTTTTTTAAGGAGGTTTCCTTACTGGGGGGTGGGGGTGGGATGTGGATGTCAAGGGTGATTTGCTTATGGTCAGAACTGACCAATGAGGGGGTGACCACTGGTGTGGAGCATCTATCTCCCATGTTGGTAATGACCAGGTCTAGGATATTGGAGCCCCTGGTGGGACAATGGATTAGTTGATCCAGGGTGTTGGAATTTATGAATTCCAGGAACCGTTGGGAAAAGGTGTTGGTACCCGAGTAGTTTTCCCAATTAATGGCAGGGTAGTTGAAATCACCCAGTATTAGGGTGTCTGGTTGTATCTTAATATTTTCCAGTATGTTTAAGAAGGTGTAGTGAGAATCTTGGGGTATGGTGGGGGATCTGTAACAAGCTACAATTTGGATTGCAGTCTTACCTAGTGTTAGTTGCACCTGGAGAATTTCAGATGCATTGTGTTGGGCAACTAGCCTGGAGGTGTGAATATCCTTGGTGAATATGGACACTCCTCCACCTTTAGTGTTTCGGTCTTGGTTTTGTGGCCGAAAAGTGTGGTAAGAATTGTAGCCTGGTATTGCAGGGGTGCTCTATGGAGCCTTGAACCAGGCCTCAGTCACTGCACAGATATCGATGTTCTCCATTTTCAGGAGTGCCTCGAAAGAGTGCATTTTGAGGTTCAGACTTCTAGCATTACCTTCAGATTTTGCATGCTTGTATCTGTTACGGTGGTGGTTTTATCCTTTGAACCTTGCCTAAAAAAGGCACTATAGGGGTGGCAAGAGCTTTAGCCAGTAACCTGAATCCCAGGGGTGACAGGTGCAGACCATCTCTGGCAAAGCATCATGGTTTGTCTATCATGTCTTCCCAGGCAGACAAATACTGGATCCCCTTTGAATGACACCAGAAGCTTAGCCAATTGTTGAAGTCAATCATTTTGTCCTTATACTGTGCTATCATTCTGGGCAAAGGCAGGATGCTACTCAGGGCTAGGGTCATACCTGCCTGGGTCACATGATCCAAGAGCTCTTCCATGTCTCTTTTCATGTAGTCCAGGGAGGTACATCTCAAGTCATTCACTCCAGCATGGACAATGACAGAGTCGTATTTCTACTTGTTGTGGAGTGACTTGAGTGCATGCGTTATATGGCGTATCCTGGCACCCGACAGGCAGCTGACTGTAATTTTCTCCTTGTTCAGCCTGGTGAGTGGGACATCAGTGTTCCTGACTATAGAGTCACCTATGACTAAAGTGTTGGGTACATTGTCTTGCCTTAGGGGCTGTTGTTGGGTGGCACACTGGTGTTGTGAGCTATGTGTCACTTTGGTTGTGACTGGTGTTTGTTTGCATTTCGGCTTCAGAGGTCCTTGTTGCTTGGGTAGGTTAATGTTAAGGGCCTCCACATATGTGGGTTTAGTGTTGCTATGTGTGGGTGTTGATGATGTGGGTTTTGAAGGGCTATGAGTTGCTAGATGTGTAATGCATGTGTTAGCCTTCTCATCTTGACTGTCTAGCACAGTCTTGACTAGAGAGAGCTTTGCTTCTAGTTTGGCTATGTAAGTGCATCTCTCGCAGGTTGTAGTGTTGGGTGGTAGGAGGAAAGGATTGTCTGTGTACATGAGGCAGTTGAAACACAAATTTTAAATTCATAAACTTCAAAATACAATTTTACCTACACTCGATCTCTCTTTTTCTTTTTTTTTTATTTGTTGGTTATGTAGATGCTGGTTTTGGTGAATCTTTTGAGTCTTTTACTTTTCTACAGTTCTTAAATTTTTAAACATCTTTTGGGACACCCTCATTTACAGGGGACTTTACTTAGACATTACACTTATGAAGGACAGTGGTTTTGTTTCTTCAATACACAGGAATACAAATAATTCAACATGTTAATTTTTAATGTAATTTTACATTACACCTCATTGTCACCGCAAAATTGTCAAATTGTAAAAAAGGTCCAATTGGTGATGAGTCTTGATGATTACATGATTTTTCGACCAGGAATGTGACTTTGTGACTTTAAAATTGTTCTGGCACGTGGTACCCCACTTTATTGATTAATGAATTAAATGATGAAAGTCGCATTGACGTCAGTCTGCCTTTTTTATGTACCATTGTTGAACAATGGGTGTCCTTTAATTGCTGCCGTTGAACAACAACACAAAAACAAGAAAGTAAAGTTGATATGTTTTTTATTTCTAACTAACTACCTAATAAGTAATTTTTCAAAATCTTCTTGAAAAAAACTGATATATCAAAAAAGGCCTTAACGTGTGACGTGGCGTGTGTGTGTGTGACCACCCTGTAGATCTACAAGAAAAGAGGAACCTTAAAAACTGTACTGTGAGAACATCAAGTTAAACTGTTAGAAACTCTGGGCATGTATAATGCCAAGCTTGCAAAATTATTAGCCTATATCTTGGAATCTAACAGAATTTAAATTAACATTTTCATACATAACTGAAAAACTAAGAAAACTCTAAACTCTAAGATGGTCTTCTATCTTGCCAGTTTTTTTTTTGGTTAAACCAAAAAAAAGGAAAAAAAGCTTGCAGCGCGCGTGTCTACCGAACAACGAAAAAACAAAGTAGATAAGCCCTAGCGAAATAAACATGTTGACTTATTTCCTGACCACACATTTAAATTCATTATTGTTGACCAGGTTAAAAAAAATGTTAGAGCAGCCCTGATTCCAAATTAGGTTGAATGCATACAATCAACCTGCAGCATTTTGAGCAAAAAAGTTTAAACGTTAATGTTTGAGTGCTTGTGGTGAATTCAGCATTAATGGTAATTTTTTTATTTTTTTTTTTTTTTATTTTCATATTATTTTCATATTATTATTTTTTTATTTTTTTTTTATTATATATTATATTTTTTAGTAAAGAAAGTCTTTTCTTGTCCTTCTAAAAGCTTAATTTTTGGCTTTATCCATTTTAGGGGGTGGTGACCTAGTTCTTTCACTCAATGCACTTCTTTGTGGATTGGTTGATTATTTTAAACTGTATGTATTTAAAGGACTGTTGAAATATTTTGTATTGTCTGAAGAAGTTTATGAACCTCATAAAATAAAAAGCCTTCATTTATTCTTTTAGTGTTTGGTTACATGAGGCAGTTGCCGCATTGCCCCAGTATGCCCAGATTCACCAGGTGGACAGGAAAAATCACCGGAAGCTGAACCTTGGACATGCCTGTTTAGGTGCTTTTTTGTAAGGTTTAAGAGCTGTTTTTCCTTACCTTTGCAAGGTACTTTGCAATTGTAGGCTGTTTAGTGCCTATGATTAATTTATCCTTATTGACAAGGAGAGTTGAGTGCTTGTATCAGTTTCAGGCTTCCTAGTGCTTTCCAGCAGGTTCTAGAGCAAGTGCTAGTCGCAGGGGTTCAGATTTTAGTGCTACTACTGAGAAACCAGCTAGTTTTAAGGGAAAATTTGAAGAGCAGATTTTCTGGCACCTGGAACAGTTTATTAAGAATGAAGATATAAGAATGAGATCTTGGATTTTTTTAGTGCCTTGAAGTAGGGCAATGTGCCACTTACAGAAAGTATCTTTTATATGTTTTATAAGGCATGCAATGAAGAACAATCCAAGGTCGTAGCTCCTTATTTTAATGTCTAGTGTAAACATCTGTGTTTCCCAAACTCTTAGTATGGTCTGATATTGGTGCCATTTTACAACAGAGGACCTAGACTGCCAATTTGTTACCAATTATTTTACTTGACAATTGTATGTTTTAAAAATTTTGAAGAAATAATTCAAAGAAGGCTTCAGAAATATGTAAAAGAAATAATATGTTAAATTCTTTACAATTTTAAATTCATAAAAGGAACATTCAATATTCAATCCAGTATTCCTACTGAAGCACTTATTGGACAGATATTTTAAGATGAGAAAAATAAAGATATAAGCTTTTTCATGGAGTTCTCATCAGTTTTCATTCCGTAAATAGAAATAACTTATGATGATTAGTTACAAATTCACTTTAGTTTGACTCATATCATACAAGCATTTATATATGGCTATATGCTTACAAGTAAGACTCACACAGAGTCAAAAGAGTAAGAAAACGAGTAGATAGAATAGGTGAAGTTAGGCAGGTTCAGTTACTCATCCCTGCTTATTTAGCATTTAGATAAACCCACTGTTAAAACAGTTAATGCCCTCCAGTCAGATATACCAAAAATGTTTAAGCAGACAATAAGTGCTATTGTTTATGCAGATAACCTATTAATGGATTCAATGACTATTAAAGGTTCATAGGTTCATAGGTTCATAGGTTCATACTAGGCTATCTGCCCGAGGGCATTTACAAGCCTAGCCCATCGTTTTGTGGCTTATGCCACCCCTTTAGTATGGGGAACTATACCCATTATTTTGCTGTGCCTCTGTCGAGCAGTGACACTGAGGTAATCCCTGGGGTATATCTGCGATCTCCCATCCATTGGTCAAGATTTCTCTTGAACAAGGCCAGCGAGGTGCTCTGCCTCACATGTACCGGGATTTTGTTCCACAGCATAGGGAGTCTTTGGGTGATGAATCTATCCCTCCAGCACGTCCTATTAATAGCCGTGTCAAGGTTTAAGTCTCCCGCCCTTGTGGCTCTGATGGCTCTAGATTTTTTGAGGTGAAGCATATTCAGCAAATCTGGGTTTGACATGGCCTTGTATGTTAGGCAAAGGTCACCTCTGAGCAAGCGGTGAGCGACTGAATAGAGCTGGAGTTCTTTCAGTCGGGCAGCATAGGACAGATTTTTGAGACCCTTTATCCTTTTGGTGAGGAACTTTTGTGGCCTCTCCAGCTGCTGCAAGTGTCGGGTCAGATACATTCCGAATGGGGCATTGTACTCAATCATTGGTCTGATGAGTGATGAGTAAAGGAGACTATGACCTCCCTTGATCTAGATGAGAATCCCTTCATGATAAGGTGGGCAATGTAGAAGGTCTTCCTAACTACTTTAGCTACATGGGTGTCGAATGACAGACTACTATCAACCTGGGTCCCCAGGTCCCTGATAACTTCTTCTGTGCTCAGTGGATTGCCACCTATTTGGTAGCTAGGGGTAACCTTGTTTTTCCCGAAGGGTATGACTATGCATTTTTTGGCATTTAACTTTAGGCCGTGGCTCTGGCACCAGTTATCCGTTTCTGTGAGAACCTTCTGAAGGATATCTGTGTCAGATGTGTTTTCTACTATGGCGCCCAGTTTGCAGTCATCTGCAAACTTTGTCAGCCATAACCCTCCTGTGTTTGCTTGTACCGGAAAAGTAGATGCCAAACAAGAGTGGGCCCAGGACTGAGCCCTGTGGGACACCACTTGTGACAGGCTTTGAGTCTGACATGGCGCCAGCAACTCTGACCCTGTGGGTTCTGTCACTCAACCAGTTTGCAACCCATCTTGTGATGTATGGGTTGACATTTAAGCTGATGAGTTTTTCAATGATACCCGAGTGGGGTATTGTATCGAAGGCCTTAGCCAGATCGAGGTAGGCTGTATGGACTGCCTTTCCTCATCAATGGCTTTGGTGACTGTTTCGAAAAAGTCAACCAAGTTTAAAAGGCATGATCTGCCTTTGACAAAGCCAAACTGGGTTGGATCCAAAGTCTGCAAATTCCCTATGTCTTTATTTATGAGGTCCATTATGATCTTCTCCATGGCTTTGCAGATAAGGCTTGTCAAGCTAATGGGCCGGTAATTTCCAGGGTCGGTGGAGGCACCGCCTTTGTGAAGTGGTACCACAGTTGCAGTGCGCCACTCCCTGGGTACGTATCCAGAGGTAAGGCTTTGATTAAACAGCTGTCCCAGCTGTGGGTTTAATTCCTCGTTGAGTTCATGGAGCACACAGCCGGGGACACCATCAGGTCCCATGGATGCTGTGTTTTTTGCTTTGGAGAGAGCAGTTCTCACTTGGGCGCTGGAGATGTTTGGGGGGCTGCAATCGTTTGGTATAGATATCTCTCCTTTTGGGGGGGAGGGGGGGGGGAGTTTGCACTGAACCTGTCAGCCAGTATGTTCACACATCATACTCTTCAGAAAATCCATGCTAACGCAAGACCTGTCATTCTATCAACTTTCTAAGTTTGTAAGGGCAATATTTAGAAACTGTTCCCTAGAATGTCTGGTTTTGTATTAGTATGCATTTTCTGAATTATATGAAGTCTGTAACTCAAATTACTTCATTATTTAGGGACTTCAATTCTCAGTGATTTGCTAATAAACCAGTAATTTTATGGGGGACAGACCAAAACTATGAGGCAAACATATGGACATTATGTACAGTTGAGAGGTATTTTATTAGTAAAGTGCCTGTCACACACCCCCTGCTGAGAGAACAAAAAATCTTCTTTGCAGAGATTTTCTGATAATAGCAGCATCTCTATCAATAAAGAGTAGCACAATTCCTAGTCTGTTAGAAAATGCATAGAACAGAATTTGATCATGGAATTTTACCAAACACTTGCAGTAGGCTATCACTATGTGGGGGTAAAGGGACATGCTCATGAGATGAGGGCTGGGAATATCATACAAAACAGCTTAAAAGTTGCAGAAAAATTGTAAAGAGTCTGGTCTAATGTTTTCTAAAATATGCAATTAATGAAACCCAGTCTATTTCCAAAAAACATTGTCCCCAGGATTTAGTAAACTCCATGTAGGTATAGCGTTATTGCTACACGGAGTAAATGGTGTCCGTGTCTGCATCCCCCTTTCTGCAGTGCACCTTATATATTAATGAAGGCACACTACTGAGAGGGAGCCGCAGACACAGATGCTTAATGAGTGCTAGAGGGTGTGTTACAGTGCCCACAGATCTGTAACACGCCCCCTGCACTGACAAAGTGCAGTACGGCACTTTACAAAATAAAACAGTGTCTGCGGACACTGAAATACTTAATGAAAATCAATGCAGGGGGTGTGTGACAAGTACTGTTACATACCCCCTGCATTGTGAAAGTGCCAAACGGCACTTTACATTAGAAAACAGTGTCCACAGACACTGAAAATATGAATGGAAACTGAATCCAATGCAGGGGGTGTGTGACAGGCACTTTACTAATAAAATACCTCTCAACTGTACATAATGTCCATATGTTTGCCTCATAGTTTTGGTCTGTCCCCCATAAAATTACTGGTTTATTAGCAAATCACTGAGAATTGAAGTCCCTAAATAATGAAGTAATTTGAGTTACAGACTTCATATAATTCAGAAAATGCATACTAATACAAAACCAGACATTCTAGGGAACAGTTTCTAAATATTGCCCTTACAAACTTAGAAAGTTGATAGAATGACAGGTCTTGCGTTAGCATGGATTTTCTGAAGAGTATGATGTGTGAAACTCAAATGTCCTTAAATATTTTCTAACTACAGTCTTTAATGATTTGTCACTGATTTTCCAGGGAAACACACTCCCATGACAAACAGACCAAAAATATGAGGCACAAATCTGGACATCATGTGAAAATCTGGACAGTTGAGAGGCTTAGGAATGTGAACTCACATCATGTAGTGGGTGTGTCAGTATCTGTAACACACCCCCCTGCATTGTAAAAGTGCTTTACAGCACTAAAACAAGAAAGAAAGTGTCCTCGGACACTTATCTAATAATGTGAAGGTTAACAGTTTACATTAAAATGAATGTTTAATGGGTTTTTTTTCTTATTTTTCCTGAAAGTTCAAACATAGCTGAGCGGGTTTGCAGGGGGCATCGCCTTGCTCAGCAGTGCACTAAGCTAAAGGAGCTGTCCAAATTTTAACTATAGAAGAAGCTATATACAAATGTAAAGCTGAATTTTGGACAGCTTTGTTAGCTTAGTGATTAGAGTTATGGCTTAGCATATAATAGGTGCACGGCTTGAATACCAAGATAGGCCATTTAGCTTTTACATGGGAAAGCAGTTTTATATATTTTTTATTTTATTTAATGATGTTGTAATTAATATTTGTTAACCAGGGTAGTGTAGCTGGTACAAATTCCCAGTGTCAGTGGAGATATAAAGTGAAAACTCCCATTTAAACACGTGTCCCATACAGTACAGTCACACTCCAAGGTAATGTAATGAAAGCACATAGTGGGAGGTCATGTAAATTATACAATGACTAGTCACTGATATTCCAAAACGATCACGCTGATTGTTCAGCCCAATCAGCATGCCTGTTGTAAATCCTAGCATATACTAATGGAAAAAGGTATGGCTTGAGCATTGCTAAGAAGTTCCATTCTAAGCAGTATTCAGCTCAGCTAAGCGAATTTGCACACTGCTAAGCACTGCTCAATATTTGCCACCATAAGCACTGCTCAACTCAGCTTAGCAGGTTTGCACACTGCTCAGCATTTTTGAAAATGGTCCAATGATAGCAAAAGGCAGGAATATGGCCTTATTAAAACCGCACAGGTGGGAATACTGGCAGAAAAGTGATGAGGTTAAAACTACCAACATAATTGCAGCAAAACCCAAATTAAAGGTCCTGCTGCTAAATGCTAGGAGTCTAAACATGAAACTGCCCTCATTGCAAACAGTCTTAACCATGGAAAATGCTGACATCTGCTCAGTCACAGAAACCTGGTTCAAAGCCGTGGACAGCACCCCAGCCATACCTGGTTACTCATCCTATCATACATTCAAACCCCAAACTGTGGGTAGTAAAGCCAGAGGAGGTGGAGTTTCAATATATATTAAAGACATACACACCTCCAGGCTGGTCAAACTGTATGACACACAGGAGACAGTCCAGGTGTAGTTAACCATTGACAAGACCCTTATGCAAATCATAGCTAGCTACCGGCCCCCATATCTGACCCAAGATGCCCAAACTGCCTATCTAGATCTCTTTTAATCTATCTAGATTCAACCCTTAACCCTGATACTGGATGACTTTAACTACCCAAACATAGACTGGAAGTACTACTCATGCCAGAACACAAATGGCCAGAGATTCCTCGATTTTGTCAATGCAAATGCTTTGGAACAGCTAGTTGATACCCCCACATGAGGTGATAATATCTTGGGACTTTGTATTAATCAACATGAGTAACCACTGCAGCATCCCTGTAGTATCATCCTCCCTTGTAAGATCAGACCATAAAGCGGTCATGTTTGAAGTCACCATCTCTATTACCCTCTAGCTAGAGTCAAACAAAAGAAACTTTTCCAAAGCTGATTACAGCCTCCTGAGAAATGGTATAAACAGCTTCACAGCTCCCTCCCCCTCTCTAGGAACTAGCACCAGTATCCAAAACTATACTAAATTTCTATATGATCATAATCAGACCCATTATTGAGTGCAATGCCCCCTTCGGCATGTACCTTGCCATGCACATGCAGCGGTTGGAGAGACCACAGAGGTTCCTGACCAGAAAAATCCAGGGTCTCAAACACCTATCCTATACAGATAGGCTAGACACCCTGTCCCTGTACTCAGTCTCGTACAGACTGCTCAGGGGTGACCTGCATCTGGCATACAAGGCCATGTCCAACCCAGCCTTGATGGAGTTGCTGCATATCCATAAGACAAACTAAACTCACACAACCTGCCCGCAAGGCCTTAACCTGGTCTGTGACATGAATAGAACTGGGTACTGACTTTGAAGAAACATGGGAAAAAGTCTTGGCTAGGCCTATAATGGCCTCTGGACTAATAGCCTAGTATTATCCTATGAACCTATGAACCTATTACTGTAGATGTTTGCTATAAATATTTCAGACTGTCCTGCAATGTTGCCTGAAATTATTCCCTGTGGGTCTGAACTTTGTAGTTACTGTATTGATTGAGTATTGTCTTGTTCCTTTATTAGTTATTATTAAATATAGGTAAATGCTGTAGTTGTGTCTGGTCTGTATAGAAGCAAGTAAGCTCTTAGAGTACTTGCATGTGTATTTGGTGCCACTGTATAGCCCACTTCAATAGGCTCGATCGTGGTCACACTTACCATTTGGCTAATAGGCACATCACACAGTAGGATTCATCACCCTTTGGTAAGGGCCTTACAGTAGCTGATAAAGAGCTGGATTGTGGCAGTCAGAACTACCTTTAAGTGTGGGCAAAAGGGGGCATAGCTAATAAACCTATGCCAGCCTATCCCAGGTGTGTGTGTGTGTGTGTGTGTGTGTGTGTGTGTGTGTGTGTGTGTGTGTGTGTGTGTGTGCGTGTGTGTGTGTGTGTGTGTGTGTGTGTGTGTGTGTGTGTGTGTGTGTGTGTGTGTGTGTGTGTGTGTGTGTGTGTGTGATTCATAAATCAAATCTCAAAGTGTGTGTGTCAGCTACTTGGGCAGGGACACAAAGCACAGGTCAGATAGAGAGGGTGATGGATGTTTTTGCTTGGGTGCTCTGCTGAGATGTTAACCGTACATCTGTGCCAGTAGGGTGTCTTACTGGGGATCTGGAGAGAGAGGGAGAAACCAGCCCCAGACTGACTGTGATCTGTGTATGCTCTGAATGGTAATTGTACTTTACTGTGTGTATACTTGTCATCATCCCATTTTGTATGTCCCTCACTGGTGGTAGTAGTGAGGACTGAGGCCCCTTAATTACTGGGCCAGTGCAGGGGTATCACACTGACAGTACATACTGGTGGATACAGCTAGCATATCACATCATGTACCATCATTGAACCCGTCTCAGTCTGCCAATGTCATACAGGATTATTTCACAGATTGTCCAGGTCTCCATGATCTTTCCTGACATATTCTGGCTATGTCAGTGTGTACCCCAAACCTGTATATGAATGCCTGACACCTATGGCTAGCATATGTGGTGAGCCCCTGCAACAGGACAGTAGGTTATAGATGCTAGTAGTAGGGGGATGCTGGCTGTAGCTTAGTAGCAGTGCATACATACTGAGCATGCAACGTAAGGGAATGGATATAATACCAGATATTCATGTACCATCACTGTCTCCACAGGGGTCTGGTATGTCACAGACACATTCCCCAAACTCTGTGGACAAATATCATGTATTGTCCACCTGGTGTGTGGGAATACACATTTGTCTGGTAGCAGGGTTTACATCTATCAGGCACATGTACCCATTTTACAAACATCTGGGTACTGCAGATGACAGACACCTGTGAGGAGATCACTCTACACCACGAATGCACAGCTCTCTGTTATTGTGTATCCCAGATATTCCCGGAATGTTCACATGTAGTAGCACTGACCTTATTGTCAGATGTAGGCTGGATAACATGTTACAGCAACGTTGCCCATAGGGGACACCCAGCAGTTGATGGCAGTGATGTCTGTGGACACATAACAACACAGTCTGTCACAGCAGTCAGGCCATGTCTGGTAGTCCTGGTACCACCTCAGGTTACTAGGCTATGAGCCGTGAGCATATATATACCTAGCCCACATGTTAGCACATGCATATGCAAGGCAACAGCTGATGTCCCCATCCAACAAGGACACAGATGGTATCCCAAGGGTGTATGTGCTGTTAGTCATCCAGTTGACTGGGTTACACCTTCAAAGGTTTAGGTAGCTACCCTGCCTGATGTGGACAGGGTGCCCATTCCACCGCAGGTTGCTTGTGTGCAACACACATGTGAGCTGTCCACAAGGCAGTCCAGGTCACTCACCAGGTTGAGTGTGTGTGTGTGTGTGTGTGTGTGTGTGTGTGTGTGTGTGTGTGTGTGTGTGTGTGTGTGTGTGTGTGTTACCACAGGGGAGCATGGCTTGCAGTTGTGCAGAAGTGACAACAATGCGGGGACTGTGATTACTGTGCATGCCACAGTGACATAACTCCTGAGGAGTATGCATGACACCGGGTAGAGTTTTGGCATTATAGCCTAATACCAAAACAGGCCATTCAGCATCTACATTGGAAAGCATGTTTATATTAATGTTAATTTTACATTTTTATAATAATGTTACTTTTATTTACCGATGTACTTATTGATATTTGCAAGGTACACGTGCCAGACATCAAGAAATATAAACCGGATGCATTTAATGTTTGTCGAAAAGGTCAAGTTTAAGCATAGCTGAGCAGTTTTGCTCAGTGTGGCATGGTACTCAGCGATGCTTAAATGAAATATGAGGTATATATCGCAGTCTAACAGCAGATCCTAACTGGTTGAATGGTTAGGGCACCGGCACTTGCACATTAGGTGCAAGGGTCAAATCGTGACCATTCAGCTTTTTACACATTATAGGGAAATGTTGTAAATGTTTTTGTTTGTTTTGTATATATTACAATATGTTAAATGTGGTGGTTCAGCTTGACCAGAAGCCCATTTGCAGTGGAGACCCAAGTATAAAAGCCCGAGTTACATACAAGTGTCCAAAACTATTACGGTTAAAGGAACAGATAATGTAGTTAAATGCATAAATTTATGAGATATAATAAAATAGATGCACCTAAGAATGAGGTAACATTACTGAAAAATAAGTTACAATACTGTTGTATATATCTAAGCAGTAATTAGCTTGCTATGTGAAGCTAAGGCCAGCAACAAAATAACCAGATCTGGCAAGTCGCAAACCCAGGATCATCTGCCCCAAAGTCAGGGCATGATACCAGTATGCCAAGTCAGCTGTGTGCATTTAGTGTTTATTTTAAAATATATCATGCAATGCAGTGATGTAACATTGCGGAAAATGTATACCCCTACCAAGTGTTGAAACAGGAACACTGCATCAAAGTCAGAGCAACACACCACTAGGTCAAATCAGCTGTGGAGATTTAGTGTTCATTTTTAAATTATAACTTGCAATACAATGATATAGCATTAGGAGAACAGCTACACCGCTACCAGGTATTAACTCCAGGACCCTCTGAACCAGAGTCATAGCAACACACCACTATGACAACTAAGCTGTACGGAATTAACCCCACTCCTGTACATATATCATAAGTCACAGTGATGTAACACTAAGGATAACATACACCTCTGCCAAATATAGAAACCTGAAACATCTGAACCAAAGCTCAGTGCAATACACCAGTAGGACATCACACCTCTAGAGCATTAGCGGTGTTTGTACCAAGACAACCTGATTCCCAGTGACATGACTTCCACATATAATGGCATAAATGACAGCTTACTTGGGCCTGTGATTCAGACACTGACCTGGTACACAGTCAAATAAATGCTGATGGATGTACGGGATGCCTACAATATCAGGTACACCTGAGAACTGCACAGACTGTTGCAGAATGTCCAGAGGTGTGTCACCTACTTATGGCATGGTTGTCATCAAACCTATTCTGTGTGCTGAAGTACCGGCAGGTCAGTACAGATTGACCTTACAAACTCATAACAGATAGGTCAGTGTCACATGCCATAGACATCCAAACACACATGCCCATACCAATCCTATGTAACACACAGCATGCATGCACATATATCCTGCAAATACACCTCCCATAATAATGACTTAGTAGCTCTATCTGTTACATTCCTAGCATGTCTCACATCAGGACACCCACAGTCCAGTGTGTTGCACAACATTTACATGCTTGTCAATACAACATAGAAATAAATGAGCCCTGCAATGTCCAGCAGAAATGGTTGTTGATAACACAGTCACAGCCACCCACAGGAGCACATCAAAGGCCGTGAGGGTGGGATACATTTCACAACTATGTATATGTGTCCTAAATCTCCTCTACCACTCACTGGAGGACACTACTACTTAACATACGTACCAGAGGCTCATACCACATCTGGACTGTTATGGGGATGCACACCCTGGCCATGCTGTGACACAAGAGCTGACACTGCCCCCTCACTGACATATAAAGCATGCAGTCCACCAATGTTGTCACATTCCCCATTAGGAGTCCTGACCATAATCCAGCACCTATGGTCTGCTACACATGCAGCAGACTGTACGGCTAACTGCTACAGACCTAACATACCTCCCAAACACCTAGAGCAGGGCATCCACGACACAACCATACATAAAGTGTTGGTGGGGGAATTCTCGGGTGACAGAGACAAGTGTCGCAGTCTCCCCCAACAAGCATACACAGCTGATACACCAGCATCAACTGCAGCAGCATGAACATACAGATAGAAAGGACGTATGACACAGACATCTGCCTGTCAGCTCACTGATCCCAACACACATTGTTAAACAGTACACTGCTAGAGAATCTAAAGGTCTGTTAACAATGGGCACACATAGCATGAAGCACTGTGGAAATAACACATCAATCCATACACTGGACAGTATCTCTATATACTCTTTATAATGCTGTAGCTCCTACACCATGATAATATCCTACTCATAGGCCAGGAAAAAGGGGAGGCCTACATGAAGCCCTTAATTATAGCTCTGTGTTGCCATGCCACTGGCTAATGATAATGCAACCCAGCTGTTCAGGATGCTAGTAGCAAGTGGGAGTCACTGATCGCTGCACAGGCTCCTGAGCATTACCTACAAAAGGTAAGCAGCTGCCTATGGTAAACAGCTCTGACATCTTCTTCTTGAAGACAGGCTGCCATTTCCTAGGAGACTACCACTTGATTTTCTCCACAAAGGAGTACAGCAGTATACCAGGTATGTCACACAATTACACATGGAATTGAATGCAGATGGGGGTATGCAGTCATGGGATATAGGAATCTCAAAAGCAAGTTTCAACATCAGTTAATGTAATGACATGTTGCTGTTATTCTGCTGTCCAGCACTTATGGCCATCACGTATAGCTCTGTCAGCACTGACATATATCACACCTCTGGCCCCTGAGTCACTGTAGCAATGGTAAGCTCACATATCACTGATACTGGAATGTCTGTTGTACAATAGTGACAGTAAGTAGTGGTCAATACAGCTGGCATATCACATCATGTATTGTCAGTGAGCCCCTCTCAGTGTCTAAATGTCATACAGGCTTAGTGCAAGGATTGTCCTGATGTCCATGAACATTCTTGATGTACTCTTCTTAGGTCCCTGTGTACTCCACAGCTGTATCTCATTGCCTGACACCTATGGCTAACATACCTGGTGATTCCCTGCTGCAGGACAGCAGGTCATAGGCAGTAGTACTGGGGAGACACTGGCTCAGCCTCAGCAGCAGTGGACAGATAGGGGCCATACAATGTAAGGGAATGATTAAATTAGCAGATATTAATGTACCATTGATATGTTCCAGTGGTGGATGACATCTGTAGGCCCTGAATAGGTTGCCAATGGGAGAGCTAACAGGGTGGAACAGTAGAACAGGCACACTAAATGGTATAACCATCACACACACACACACACACACACACACACACACACACACACACACACACACACACACACACACACACACACATACACACACACACACACACATACACGCACGCATGTATGACAGCCGTGCTGCTACAAGGAATATGCATGCACAAACACATACACTCACTCAGTTGGCAGTATTCAGATTATAATCCCTACCTATCTAGTTGTTTGTGCTATAGTGCTACATACCTATTGCATGCACCATGGGGATTATCTGCTGGAGACATACCTTACAACGTCATACACCAATTAACCTGGACAAAGCCTTTATTAATCATGGGATACACTCACAAAATACAGGGACACTTTTCACATATTTCTCTTGCATCCCTAGACAATTGATAGGGTAACAGATTTTGCATCAGCATGACCATTCAATAGGGTATGACATATGAAACGCATAAGTCTGTGAATATTTCTGATGTCAACCCTCAATTATTTGACAATGATTTGACATAAAATCCCTTTTGTATGAGACATGGACCACATATATGTGGCAAACATCTTGTCATTCTGCAATAAGTTGTACAGTGGAGTGGTACGGCCTACAGAGTTTAAAACAGCGCATCTAAGGTGGATGACATCAACAGGCCATGTGATGTAATGCCATTGGGAGGGGGTCAACAGTCCTCAAAACAGTATAACCAACCTCTACATGAATTATGCATCGCTCACTGTATATATATATATATATATATATATATATAGTATCACAGTTGCCAGTATTGGGATTCAGACATATACTTGTCTAGCTATATGCACTACAGTGCTACGTACTTATCACAAGCACCACAAATAGATGGCTGACAAGTGTCCAAAGGTGCTTCTAAGGTGAATGACATCAGCAGCCCTTGTAAAGTAGGGCAATGGGAGGTTTACTGGGTGGAACAGGCCTCAAAATGGTATAACCTACAAACACAGAGTCAGACGCAGGCACCCACACATATACACAGTTGCCGGTACTGAGTTTAGAACCTTGACCTATATATATATATCTATATATATATATATATATATATATATATATATATATATATATATATATATATACTATAGTGCTAAGTACTTATCGCATGCGCCACAAAGTTTAGATGGCTTTAGAGTGTCCAAAGGTGCTTCTAAGGTGAATGACATCAGCAGCCCTTGTAAAGTGGGACAATGAGGGATTTACTAGGTGGAACAGGCCTCAAAATGGTTTAACCTACAGACACACACAAGCAGACACGTACACAGTTGCCAGTACCGAGAGTAGAACTCCTGCCTATCTAGTTGTATGTACTATAGTACTACATACTTATTGCATGCAACACAAGCTTTAGGGATTGGACGAGTGTCTGCCACTGCTGTTGGGGTGGATGACATCAATAGCTGCTGACAGATAGGCCACTATTGCAGAGGACACTGGTATCAAAGCCATTAAATGGGTGACCATTACACAGACATAGGCCTGTTTATTGTGTGTATACAGATGTAAGTGTAAATGATACAGAAACACACACAAGGTGGGTGATGTGAGATTACAACCCATACATCACTACTATTACACAATGGAGATCACCAAAGTACTTGAACATGCCACTGCTTACAATTGTTGTGCAAAGGTCTCCACCAGTACATCACTCAATGGCTTTCAAGGTCTCTCTCTCTCTCTCTCTCTCTCTCTCTCTCTCTCTCTCTCTCTCTTTCTCTCTCTCTCTCTCAGTCTGCCTATTTCTTTCTCTCTGTCTGTGTCTGTCTCTCTCCTTGTCTCTGCCTGTCTATATTTATATACATATATATATATATATATATATATATATATATATATTTTATTTATTTATTCACATTTGTTAACCCAGCAAACATAAGTAAAATGACACTATACAAATATTAAATAACAATCACAATACAAAATCATTGTAAAAAGAAAAGGTTATTAACTATTTGCATTGCACTGATAGTAAGCAACCCATTTTCAGTGGAGACCCAAGGGGAAAGAGCCCCAGCAAACATAAGCAAAGATAAACATGCAGGACAAAACCTATTAAAAATAATGCAAATACAAAATCAATTATAAAGGGAAAAACAAAAGAAAAAATTATGAACATTAAGTGTTGCACTGATAGCAGTGGTCTAAATTTACTACATATGAGTAAAAACAAAAGGATAATCATTGTTCAAAAGAAGGAAAATGTACAGATATTGATATGAAGTGGGGGGAAAAATAAATAGTGTGGAGAATGGGAAGGGGAGAGGAAGGAGGGGGCTACAGTAGGGCTATAATAGTAGAGCTGAGGGTTTAGGAGGTTAGTTTAAGCAGAAGTTACTAACAGAGAAAGAAAGTTAGAAGATGCAACAGGTTATACAGTAGGACAGACTAAGACTATGTGCGATCAAGGCAACAGCATAATTTCAAGTTTAGTAGGTGGGATTTAAGCTCCTTTTTTAAAACAGGGAAAGGAAAGGTTGGATCTAATATGGAGAGAGAGGGAGTTTGTTCCAATTTAGTGAGACAGCGTGTTTGAGAAGTAGTTTGCCAATATTCATTTTTGGTTTATAAACTGAGAGAAGATGCTAATCAGCACTCTGGAGAGGCTGGGGGGGAGGGAGAGTAGAGAGTAACATTGGAGGTGAGTGCAGGGCAGGCAGAGGGGTTGTTGAGTATGGAAAAGGTAGTGTGGAGTTGCAATTGTAGGAGAAGGTGTGGAAATTCCAGCCACTGAAGTTTGCTTAGTGAGAGGCAGTGATGCAATAAGAGTGGTTGGTTTAGAATAAATCTGACAATGTTGTTGTATGTTTGTTCCAGTTTCTTCACTGAGGTAGTTTGGATATTGGTAAGGATGGGGGAAGTGTATAGAAGACTAGGTAAGAGAAATGCCTGTGCAAGAGTCCGTTTAGTGGCAGTAGTGAGGAAGTTTTTGTTCCTATAAAGAAGTCCAAGTTTTTGTTGGGTTTTTGATGGCCTGTTGTATGTGCAAGTCAGATTTTAGAAAGTCATCAATTATTACCCCAAGGAGTTTGGTGTGTGAGGCAGGGGAGATAGTGGTGCCATCTAGGGAGGAAAGAGAAAAGTTGAATTTAAGGTGAGACAGTGTCTGAGGCAGGAAGAGAAGGAGATGAGTTTTCTTCATATGTATATGTTACATATACATATATATATATATATATATATATATATATATATATATATATATATATATAAAACACTACACAGATACAGATATATCTTACATGTGCCACATACAGATAGATGAGAGTAATCCTGTGTGATAGGGGTGGGGAGAGAGATAACATTCAAAAGTCATATATGGACAACACAGTTCTATAGTGGGATGTATGTTCAGACATGGGGTGAAACTGTCTAAGTGTAGGACCATGCCCAGTATCCCAGTATGATCTTCAATAGTAATGGTGGTACTCCAGTCCAGAGCTACCTGTACTTCAGTCCAGGCTTTTGTATGCTACAGCCGATTGGCTGATGAACCTATGTAAACAGTCCGGCAACTCAGTGATATAGTGGTCTCCTGGCTGTGTGCTATCCTTATTAAGTGATTCATACCCTGGGGTGGGTAAAGAGTGCATTGGACTGAGCAAAGGTTTCCATAATATGTCTGTTATATTTTACATAGCACCGTGTTTCCCTGGTATGTCAGTGTCAGATTGGTATAGATTAATGTGAGGACCCGCTGACAGACATTTGTTTACTGACTCCATATAGTGCAGGGAACCTATGGTACTGCACAAATTGTACTAGTGTGCACAATCTATGTTTGTGTGGCCATTGCTTCCCCTCCCTCTTATATGTGTCTCTTGGTCCTTGTGTACTGCAGTCATAGGCTTTGTCCACACTTAACGCTGTTATGTAGTTGTAGTTATGGGATGATTGGGCCTGAAGTCATAACATCACGGATGGAGTTATGGACTTAACACCTCTCAATGTACGTGTTTAGCAGGTTGCCCATCATTGTGCCCCATACATCTACTGTAGTCCTCAGAAGGTTTGTGTTGCACTGTTACTGCAAGGCTACATGTTGGCCATAGATGTCAAACTCTTATAGACACACATCTGGACAGGCACATAGATGACAGTTGTACACAAGCCCAGACATGGGGACAAGGGTCTTAATATTTCTGATACTAACATAGACCGTTGGCAGAAGGTTTTTGTATTAGCTTTCCTTTTCTTATGAGTATGAGGTCTGCTTCTCAACTGTCTTTCATTGATGTTTTCACATCAACTAATTTTGTTTACAGATAGTTTGCCAGGCAAATGCAAAGTTATGACAAGCAGAACAGATATAGGAGGCATAGGTGTGGACATTCTGTGAATCGCTGTAATTCCAGGGGTATGGATAGTGCCCACTTACTTGTTGTCAGTACTGACACAGTAACATGGCAGCCTTTATATTCTGACAGTACACTTACCTGTCCCACCATGCTGTTGTACTAGGCACAATGTGCATTACTCAGAGCTGTGTACTATCAATATGTGTGGCCCCCTGTCCCTTCACCATCCAGCTTTCCTGCAGTAACATATATTTCTTCTAGACTGTCTGTATAACTCCTACTGTAGGTGTAGCTGACATGCAGATTTGTTGCCAGGGGCAGTCTGGAACCAGGGACCCTGACAACCACAGTCCTATAGTTAGACCAGTAGGTCACAACAGCCACTAATACATGCTTTAATTTGAGTTGTCATAACCCCATTTTTTTTTTTTTTTTTTTTTTTGCGGTCTTGTAGACGGACATTTCCCGTGTACATTTGTTATGAGACACGGCTCCTACACTGATGCCTGTCTGCTTCCTGGATCAGTAAATCACCTCATCATTTGCATGGTTGCCACCAGCAAGCGAGATGATTTACATTCCACGATCACCTCCGTGATTAAACAGTGCTAGGAGGCTCATGCATGCCCCCAACACTGTTTCCTGGATCGCAAAGGCTCCGAACTCCGTGTTCGAGGCGTGACACTATGCTTACATGGAGATTAGCTCCATGTAAGCTTTCTTGAATTTGGGACTATGTCTTATAAATATTTAAAGGAAACAAAATAATTTTTGATTTCTTTGATGACACCTGCTGAACAAATGTTGAAATTTGTTAAGATTGCCATTTTCCTTTTCTCGTGTGCATTTGTCATGGGAATTTGATGTCTATATATTGAAATATTACAAAAATAACTTAATATCCAGATGCTTTGGGTCAATGTCAACTCGTTGAAAAGTAATATACCGAACATCCTAACACTGAATGTGCAATGTTGAAATGTCAAAATGCTCATATGTTAAAATCAAAATACCTATTCCCCTATATTTGTTGACAGCTAGATTTGCACTCCCATGCAGGACCCATGTTAGCACTAGTGTCCAAGTTTCACTAACAAGGGAGGGATATTGTTCTTGACTGGCTGTGTACTGATGTAGTACATGCATGGTAGCAGTAGATATTTTGAATTCACTATTGTAAGGTTTCAACATTTTGACATTTCAGGATTTTGCATTCATTATTATGACTTTCAGTATACCAGTATTCAATATGTTGTCACATACATGATGTGTATATAGCATGAAGGTTGATCTCATAACTGTCTATCAAAAAGCAGTAGAGGAAATGAATGCTAAAGACTGACTTTTACAAGGATGCTTGGATAGTGGAAATCATAAAGATTGTGATAAGCTAGCATGGCTTATTTTTTTTTTAAATATGGAGTAAATATAAGACAATATAAGACTCGCAGAAGCAGGTGGTTAAAACTTTCAAATTTTAAGATCTTCACCATTTGTTATACATTTCTGGACAATGAATATAAGAAGTGATTCATGGTATTTTAAAAGAATGAGCTCTTATTTTACAAATATAATCTACTTAAAAACAAAATATGGGAAATAATATACTGAATGGTTATTCGAAACTGGTGTCCCCTTGCATCTGTAGTATCATTCTAAAAAGAAAGAGTAAGTCTTGTCACCATGGAATGTAATATATGAAAAGGAATAAGATATAACCTATTGATGTGCAGAAACATTGACACACATTACATCAATTTCTGCATGTCAACAGTGCATATCTAGAAATAATGGCCAGAACTACAACAATCACAATATGAAAAAGTCTCCTATTGCAATCAGTAAACTACAAACACTCACACACACACACACACACACACACACACACACACACACACACACACACACACACACACACACACACACACACACACAAGCACACATAACCCTAACAGTATATTCTGGCATTATTTGTAGGCTGATAAGGAAAGGATTAGGGGGTTGGGTACTGTTAGGGTTTGCATACATTTCTAAAGATGTGCATAGGGAGTCAGCCCACTGCAACACCTTACTCATCTACACTAATCCTAACCCAACTTTGGCCCCTTTCCCATGTTTAACATCACCAAATGGGAGAATTGATATTGCCTTTCCTAAAAGACAGCTATCACAAAGACATCTGCTCTTTTTTCTTGTTACAAGACGACCTTTGGCAACAGTGGAATGGAGGTTGAATACAGGAGCTCCTTATTCCACTGGATTCATAAAGCATTTTCTGTATAGGCTTTCATGCACTGATATCAGAAGCAAAATTTCTTGAGCTTGTTACTCAGGAACAAAATAAATATATCTGTTTTCAGGATCCACTGCCTTATTTTCAGGTTGTAGAAGATTTTGGTAGTCAAATCCCATTTGCCAAAGTTTGGGCGGAGCTGCTCAACTGATCTGCCAAGAATTTGTGTTTGAAAGAATGCAGGAGACCTTATAACTGAATCCTTTGTCATGAGGCCAGACCCCAGGCTACCACTGCCACCCTGCTCATTTGGTGGGTTCCATCTATCTGTTACTAAATTACATGACTGTGGCGCTGTCTGTAACCAACCTGCAGACTGATACAGTTTGTCTTGCATACCTGGAGTGCCCTTTTACCTTGAAGTGCTTGACTTTTAACTGATTGTAGTTCCTTCTGTGTGCCATTAGGTGTCCTTTATGAGTTTACTAAGCAAAGCTGGAGCCATATGTAGTCAAGGTCTGCAGTGCTTGTGAGCCAGAAATTACATTCCTGGGTTTGATCACTTCTCCATCTGAACTTCCTATGAATAGAAGGTATTTGTTGCAAGACACTCTCCTTTTGGTGGATGCACAGCTTGAATAAGATCTTCAGGAAACACTAGATCCTTTCAGAAGAGTAAATATGGTGGGGTGAAGGTGGTAGCACCCCTAGGTCCAAAGTATTAGGGGTGCAATTTTCAAAATCCATTTTTTTTTAATTTTCATTACTCACACAAGTGCACTACCTGATGCTTTTTCCCAGTGATGTCACTGGCCTCAGAAAGAACAGAAAAATACCTATATCTAAGAAAACTACAAGACATTATCAAAGGAAGAAAAAAATCTCAGTCTGAATACTTATTGGAGTGTTCTAGAAAATGTGGGGATATGTGTGTGTGTGTGTGTGTGTGTGTGTGTGTGTGTGTGTGTGTGTGTGTGTGTGTGTGTGTGGCAATAAAGAACTGAAGACATAATGAACTGGTCTCTCTTTTCTACTGAGTATCTTACTTGCATCTTTAGTGTGGGCAGGAGACCATCACTGCTCTTAGGATCTGTAAAGCTCTTGAACTCAAGACAAATAAATGGGAATCCATCTGTGTTAAGTCCTAAATAACATGAATGACACTGCAGCAATGATCCTTACAAAAGAACACTGCCATGTTCCCTGCATGCAGCTACCATTATTACAGTGATCCAACCGCACCATAAACACTCCCATGGGTGCCCATTGGCTGTGTTTACACCAGGGCAAGGTAACACAAACCTATAGCATTCTTTTGTGACATCAGTCAAAGTATGAAGCCCTTATGATATGCAAATGAATAGCACTAGGCAACATGGATAATTATAATACAGTTCATTTACTTTCTGTACCGCATTGCTCATCATGTCATACCAAGTGCTAACAACATCACTACCCATTGTAAAACATGATTTCTTTCAGGCAATACTATTTAGTTTGCTCTCAGATGGCTGTGCATGAATATAGGCACTGTAATGTAGGTTTCACAGCACTGCACTGCCTTGCACCTTCAATATACCTCCATGGTAATTTCTGCTATTTCTGCAAGACAGTGCATAATGCTGACTTGCCATGCACCATAAATATATTGGTGAACATCCCTTCCTAAGCTTCATGTGCACTGATACATGGGTGTATCCTTAAGTGCTTCCTGCAGTACGTAGCACACAGACTGTGAAACTCTGTATCTTTTAAATAATGTAACTAGGAGTGCCTCCTCCTGTACATACCATACAGATGCATGTGACACTGTGCACCATTTAAGCAATTTAAGCCCCTCCCCCAGCATTTTCTTGCACTAATTACAACTGAGGGGTGTACAGTGCAATCTGCCTCTTCATTTTCCTGCTGCCACATCACAGAACAAAGTTTCGGTCCCTACAATGATAGTGTACCACTTAAATAAGCAGTTTTCTGAGTTGCTGCTCAGCACACCATTCATTTCACTCTGCAGCACATTGACTGCATGCTGATAGATATGAGATTCTTTATCTGAATTAGACGTCAGTACTGCAGCTGACATGGCCTTTGTACTATATTTGGTATGCAGAATGGACTACAGCTCTAAACCTTACCATTTGTTTAAGTATCCTGTCTTTAAACCTCTCCCGTGTATCAGCATTCTATCCAGTGTAACTCCAGTTCTCACTGAGTACCAGACTTGCTGAGTGTGAAATTTATGGTGCCACCTTTCTGAATCTCATCCTAAATCCATACTCAACTGAATCATGAGCAGCTTTTCATAAAAGAAATAAACTTGTCCTTTTCTTCATCTTATCATTTTGCCTTTGTTAACTGTTTTTCTTTCCACCTCTAGTCTATCTTGACATATTTTCTACAATGCTGATACAAAAATAAATAAATCATATGATTTAACCATTTCATATGAATAAGCAGCTGGTAAATGAAGTTTCATTTAAGGCGGAAAATTAATGGACACACGTTCTACAGTAAAAGTTTATTTGAAATCCACCAGCCTCAGTGGCATAAACATGCTTCATGGACATTATTTTCTACATGCCAGGAAAATGAACTACAAAACTATAAGTAATGTAGTAGAATAATATGCTGTTTATTTGTAGGCAGGTGGTTTGTGTTTTGTCAGCTACAGATTGCTCACAGACTTTCATTTTTCACTTGCAAGTGTAGATTATCATCAAGGTATCTGATGGCACTGTAGAGAAATTTTAATAGTTGAAGTCTGTCTGTCCTTATGTACCAGATCAAAACAGATCAGTCTAAAACTTGCAAAAAGGATTCTGTTTTCAAAAAATAGTACAGAACTACTATCTTACTTACGTTTTCTGTTGTTGCAGATTGTATCTTCCTGTACGGGGCATAGAAGGCATGAGTCTTTTATATTTTATTTCTGTTTTCATGTTTATTGTATAGAAGTTAGTCTTTTCTACCAAAAACCAAAAAGCTGACGCTAAGAGAGGTCTTATAGTGACAAGTCTGTGTAATATTTTCATTTGGATGCAAACTGAGTATTCACAAAAGAAGCAAGGATAGTCATTTCTTACTGCCTAGTGACAGCAGATCAAAAGGGTGTAAATTAATCACTGCATAACTATTTGAGGGAATTGGACTTGCTATCAGAACTGTTATAAAAAGTTTTAAGATAGTGTAAAGATGATAGGAGAAGTGCAGAGTTATTTCAGTAAAATAGTTATTATCAGGAAGCCATTCTAGGTTATAAAGTATTAACAAAATCTGCAAGCAACTGCTTGAACAGAAGGACAAAGTAGGTCACAATCAATATAGAATTAATCAAAAGTCTGCATACTGTTTTTCCCTTTTGGGACTTGCAATGTCAGCACTGCCATCCCTGTTCATTCCATGTATGAGGAACAGAAGGACCAGCATAACTTAGGATGTAGAGAGTGACAGAAATGATCTGACGCCCTTTAAATTAACCTCTTTATAATTCTTTTACTGTCCTGGCACTGATCAGGCCATTCTAAAGATGTTTCAGTAGCAGACACTGAAAATGTTATTGGGAGGTACAGTATCTCAGAGGAAAATTACAGTGATGTGATCACAGTACATGGCCCACTAGAGAAGAAGCAGACTTTTTTGGAGGACAGATGCTCATACAAGCAAGCAGCCTGAGCAAAGGGAGGTATAGCACATGGCTGTTGTCATACCAAAATATGGCAGCAAGAAACTCTGCGGAAACACAAGATCAGCAGCTGCAGTGAGTACGAAGCTAAGTCACATTATCCAGGAAGGGGCATATTAAATAGCTGAGAAAGTGGTCTAAGTAGTAGAGTTTGAGGAATTGTGTCAGGGCCTTGAATGAGCACTACACATGTTAGCATTGTAAGACATGCTACCTGACCCTGGCATGGGTGAAGATAAAATGCTTTACCTTGTGAGTTCAGGAAAAGGTTGCAGGACAGCTGCAGAATTCATGTCTTTGATATCACTGGGGACTAGAATTGTTTTTAAATGTTGAGGTATCTATTGACATTGTGGTCTGCTCCTCCACAGGAGAGATGTAAAATACAGATGGCAGATTTAAGTGTTCCACTTCAAGCATTTAAACCAGCAAAGAGGGGTTGGGACACACAGGCATAATGAAAACCCTGACATTTGTCCTCACAGTATTAGCAGATCAGCTAAGATCCAATAGCAGGAACAAGATCTAAAGATGATCAATGTTGAAAATGAGAAAAAGCAGTAATAATGTGCACAAGGGTGATGCAAAGTAGAGCAGGCTAAAAGAAAAAGGGAAGGTAATGAGAACAAATGCCCACCATCTTGACATAATGCGGCCTCATGAAGGGGCTTTGATGAATGAGTAAAACCTTGGTATTATTTATTTTATTGCATTTGTTTACCAGGAAAGTCCACTGGGCCTAAAAGAGTCCATTTACAGTGGAGGCCCGGAGAGAAAAGCTCCAAAGAGATACAGAAAAAATATAAACATTAATTAGTACAGAAGTAAAAACAGTGTTACAGATAGTAAATATAGTAACATATGCAGAATATATACATAAAAGCAGGACTCTAGTTTGTTTGATTACAGTAATATATACAGAAAATATACATTAAAGCAGAATTCAATTACTTCAATCAGAGTGGTATAAACAGAGATATATCAATCAGTATTATTGTACCAGTATCAACAAGTGAAGATAAAAATAAATATGGAGAAAGTATCATCAGTCACTAGTAGCAAAAGACATAGGAGTTTAGTAATCATATAAGGAGAGTGAAGAGGTTAGGTTATAGAACAGGAACATAGCCAGGAAAACTGAGATGATTTTTCAGTATTTGTTTGAAGGTGGTGGTGTTGCCTGTGTTTCTTATAGAAGGTGGAGTGAGTTCCATAGTTTGGCGACAGTGAAGGAATAGAGGAGTCGACCAGCAGGTAAGGTGGGCTTATCTACTTTTAGAAGTAGATGATTTTCAGATCTTAGATGCCTGCTGGGATGGTATTTGGCAAGTAGAGTTGAGAGAGCAGGACAGTCTGTGGGTCTGTAGATTATTCTGTGCACAGTAGACAGTTGGGTGAATGAGAGATGGTGGGGGAGTTCCAGCCTCCCTAATTGTTTCAGTGACTTACAGTGGTAGGATGAGAATTTGGCCTTGGTAGCAAATTTTGCTATTCTGTTGTAACACATAGCAAGTTTGGATTTTGTAGAATTTGGGATATTAATGAGGAGAGGGGCACCATAAAGGAAAGAGGGTAATAAAAAGGTAGTTGCAAGAGTTTGTCTAGTAGAGAAGCTAAGAAAGTGTTGGTGCCTGTAGAGCATACCAAGCTTTTGTTTATGTGTAGGTCAAATTTAAGGTTTTCATCTATAATAATGCCTAGTAATTTAGTCTCTGGGAAAAACTTATATAGTGGTATTGTATTGGGCTTGTATAGTGAAGAGTTTTTTTATCAAATGGAGTGGTTTTCCTAGGAGTAAAAATTACTAGTTTAGTTTTTTTTTGGATTTAGGGCAAGATGATTGTTAAGCATCCAAGATTCAGTAGATGTGAGGCATTCTGGGTAATTTTGCTGGAGTTCAGAGCTAGAATTTGAAGTGCATATTATTGTAGAGTCATCAGCATACTGGATTACTGAGCATTATGGGAGAGTGGTGTGAAAGTTGTTAATAAAGATGCCAAATAAGAGAGGACCAAATATGGAGCCTTGGGGTACCCCTGTGGAAGTATTGAGGAGAGTAAGATTTTTGCCATTTGGTGGATTGGTGCCTATTGGAGAGATAGCTGTTGAACCATTGTAAGGTAGGGGAAGAAATGTGGAGGGTGGATAGTTTAGAGAGGAGGATAGTGTGGTAAATGGTATCAAAAGCTTTGGAGAGGTCAAGGAAAAGTGAAGCCATTATTTTACCAGAATCCCATGCACGGTTAACTGTATCAAGGAAGGATAGGAGGGCAGTAGTGGTGTTGTGTCCTGGTTTGAAACCATGCTGAGTGGGTGATAAAATTTGATTTTCATGCAGGTGGTTGAGGAGTTGGGCATGGATGCATTTTTCCAGTATTTTAAGAGAGGGGTGAGAGAATTGCTGTGGGGTCAAAAGTTTGTGGTGTCTGTGTTGGTGCCACCTTTGTGTAAGGGGAGAATGAACGCTTTTTTTCCAGATGTCTGGGATAAGGGATTTTTTAATTGATATGTTAATGAGTATGCTGATGAGTTAAGCTATAGAGTTTGCTGCTAGCTGCAGGAAGTGTGGGGGTAGATTGTCAGGGGCCAGAGTACAGGGTTTTAGCTTAAGTAAAAGTATTTTTATTGTGCTGGTGGGTATGGGGGAGAATTTTAGGTTAGGGTTAAGGGAAGACTTGTTTTCTGGGATGATTTGGTCATCAGCTGTCTTGGTGGTGGTGCTGTTAACTGTAGGAAAGGTGGCGGTTAGGTTAGCTATGGTGTCAATGAAGCAGGAATTGAAGAGGATAGCAAGTTCAGTGTGGGGGGGGTTGTGGGTCAGGGGATGGGTTGCTTTTGAGCCTGGGTGTAATAGTTGGCTGATGAAGGACCAGAATTTTTGGGGATTATTTTTGTGTTGGCTTTGTAGGTGGAAGTAGTGGTCTTTTTTATCAGTGGTTATTAGACGTTTTGCCTGGTTACGGAGTTGCTTGTAATGTAGTAGAGTTGAGGTGTCTTTGTTTTTCTGCCGTGATTTCCAGATTTTATCCCTTGTGGACATTACTTCTTTGGTTGATTTTGAGAACCAGCATGCACGGTTATGTTTTATTCGTTCTTGGCGGGTGGTTGCTTGCCTATTTAGGATGTCTAGAAATGTTGAGTTAAAGAATTCAACAGCCTCATTAAGTGGTAGGGATTTGAGGGGTTTCCAGTTTACTTTAGCTAAGGTTTCATTAAATATGGATGACTGGAACTTAGTAAAATTTCTGGTAGATTTGTATTGGTGTTGGCCTGTGGTTGGAGTAGTTTTGTGTATGATATATGCTGGGTGGTGGTCACTAATGGTATTAGATAGTATGCCTGCACTGATGACACTGAAAGGGTGGGGCACTAATATCCAGTCTATTGTGGAGCCCCAGTTGTAATTTTTGTGAGGCCTAGTGATGTCTTCAATTAGCTGGGAGAAGTTGTAAAGATTTATGTTTTTTGAGGGGTTGTTGTGGCCTATATCTAGCCAATCAACATTTACATCACCTAGAATGATGGTTTCATTATCTATATTTTGGGAAGTCCGGCAAGTATGTTTTTTAATATTGGTATGTTGTTTCCTGGAGGAATATAAAGAGCAATTATGCAAATGTTTTTATGGTTGTTTTTAATAGAGAGATTAGTACTTCAGCTGGGGAGAAGTCGGGTGTTGGTTTTGAGTAGGGGATTAATGTGTAATTGCTAGGGAAGAGTATTGCTACTCTTCTCCTCTCTTGTTGGGTCGATCGAATCTCCGGCATGTGTAGCTTGGGGGGAGAAATTCAGTGTCTTTTATATATGATTTCAACCAGGTTTCAGTAGCTGCTATAATATTTGGGTTGTACTTAGAAATCCACGCATGGAGTTCAGGTATCTTGTTTCGAAGGCTTTGGAGATTTATGGTTGATAGCATAAGAGATTTGTTAGGTTTGCTGGAGCTGAGGGGGGCTGGGCCTGGGTTGGGTTGTACATCACCACACTGGGAAATAGTGCTTTAGCAAATTGTGTAGGTTATACTTCTCATTTTTTTCCTAAAAATGGTGTAGTTGCTGCTGGTGGTATGATAAAGGGAGTGTCTTTGGAGAGGTAGAATTTTCACTTTGCATAGTACAGAGGTATTAGCTGTGAATAAGCTAGGTTGGATGTCTGAGTAACTTGATAAATGTGGTTATGTATGACAGAAGTAAAGGTATAGTACTTAAAACACCATAACTAGAAGAAGAGCATTCACAAATATGAAATTCATACTGTAGGAAGATGTATTTTTTTTCCTTATAAGAGAAGAGCTCAAAGCTACAAACAAACAAGCAAACCTGGAAGAAATTAAATACTATAGGTCACAGTGTAAATGAGATAAGCTGAGTAAATAAAAAGGGGATGTACAGCCGGTGGTGAATTTTTTTGTTTGCATGCAATTTTTGACAGCAAACATTTGAAATGTCAGGACCCGTTGGAGTGAGACCCGAAATATGAAGGGTTCCTAGCAAAGAGCCCTGGGAGACTCCTAGGCTCCTAGGGTAATGGGTAGAAGGGAGGATAGTTTTCCCTGCCATAGGACACCTGTTGTCTACCACAGAGGTAAGAGTGAAACCATTGGAGAACGTGGTTATCTAAGGAGAAGGCCTTCAAAGCATGGTTGAGTTTTTGGTGGTTAACTATATCGAAGGCCTTGGAGAAATCAAGAAAGAGGGCTGTGGTTAGTTTGTTATTATTTTGGTTATGGTTTATAACATCAGAGAAGGACAGCAGAGCTGAAGTAGTACTATGGAATGGCCTAAAGCCATGCTGAGAGATAGCCAACAGATTGTTCTGGATAAGATAGTGCAGGAGTTCTTTATGGATGCACTTCTCCATAATTTTAGCCAGTAGTGACAGAATAGCTATGGGTCTGAAGATTGACAGTTCAATGGAGATACCTCCTTTATGAAGTGGTATAACATGGGATATTTTCCATATGGAGGGGACGGTAGCTTCAGATACAGTTCTATTCATTAAGATGGAGATGGGGTATGCTATGGCATCTGCAGCTTTTTGTAGATACTCTGCAGGGAGTAGATCAGCAGATAGGGTGGTTGGTTTTAATTTCTTAATTAGGGCATGCATAAGTGATATAGGTACTGGTTGAAAGCTAAGGGAGAGTTGGGTACTGGGTATAGCGGCAGTTGAGTTAGAGCAACTAGGAGTTAGCTGACTAGCTAGGGACTGGATAGTCTCTGTGAAGAAACTATTAAATGTGTTGGAAACATCCTCTGAGGTTTTATGGATGGAAGATGAAGGGGTTGGAGTGGTGGTTTGATATGGGTGGAGAAGTGTGTTTATTCCTGCCCAGAATTTTTGAGGTTTGTTTTGATGTTTCTGTTGAAGATGGCAGTAATATTTTTTTGTTTAATATAACAGATGTCTTTGTGTCATTCCTTAATTGCCGATATCTTAGTTGATCTAGTGGGGGGGGGGGGGTTGTGGCACATTAAGTGGTCCATGCCTTGTTTCTAAGTAAGATTTTTAATTTGGTATCTTCTGAAAGCCACTGTGCAATTTTTGCTTTGGTTCTAATAGAGTGAGCAGGAGTGTGAGAGTCTAGGATGGCAAGGAAGTTGGTATTAAAGTATGCTACAGCTTCATCCAATGGTAATTGTTTTAGGACTGACAAATTATATAATTTGAGTACATTTTGGAAACTGGTGATGTTATAATATAATATAATATAATATAATATAATATAATATAATATAATATGAAATTTAAAAACAAACCACACAGATGGTTCACTGACTCTACAGTAAAAGATAAAAATTCTTAAAGTATACAGCAGATCAAAAGACCTTCATATCAAGGATATCATCAGAAAATTTACTAAAATTTGAAAAATGCTATTAGTTCAGCTAAAGCAGCACATGAACTTAGGTTAACATCTGAAGTTAAGGACAACTATAAATCCTTCTTTATATATGTTGGGAAACAAATAAATAGCACCCAACATTGCTCTTTATTCATAATGGCACCATCTACTCAGACTCAGTAGATACTGCCATCATACTAGAAAACAAATAGAGTGTGAATTTTACCACAGAGACAACTATCCAAAGCCCACTTATTCCTGAATCGCTCAGACCCCCCACCTTCACTAAAGAACATGTAGTGAATGTGATATCCATTGCATGGGACCTGCTAATATACTTGGCTGTTTAATAAACAGCACTAAACAATCCCCCATCAGGGCTATTCCTTAAACTATTTAACCTTATTTTAGCCACTGTCTTTGTCCCTGAGGTTTGAAACACAATAGCAGTGATGCTACTCCACAATGGTGGGACCACCACTGACTTAGGGAATTATAGGCCCATCAGCCTGATGAGTCTTATTTGCAAAGCCATGGAACATATTATAACTAACCTTATACACTATGACATAAAAATCTCAATATGCTAGACCCAGAGCAGTTGGCTTTGTTAAGGATACAGCCTGTCAAATTAATCTGGTTAACTTCTTTGAAAGGGTAACACAGGGTGGTGGAAGCAGTTATGCTGTTCACACAGGGTACTTTGACTTGGCTGAGCAATTTGATACTATCACCCATGCCAGCATAATTAGCAATCTATTTGCATTATAAGTATGTAGTAAGATGGATAGCAAATTGGATAAAAGATAGAACCTGCATGATAAGGGTTGCAGGTGTCTTATTAGAGAGTGTGAAGTTGGTAGGCAGTGTCCCACAAGATACGGTGCTAGGACCTCTTTTGTTTGGCATTTATTATTCTGATCTCTAGATGATGAATCAAGGCCTCTAGCCAACCAAGTTTGGTTAACACTTTCAATAATTGTCTTTATAGAAAATTAGGGTAGTAAGGGATTCAAATATATTGCGGCTTTGAGTATAAGTCTCATGGGTGAAGCTGGCACTAAATTTGTTCACAAGAATATTGGCAATGTTAGTTAAGACAGACTATGAGACACTGTTATGAACAAGTTCTGAGTAAATGCGGGTATTACTTTTTAGTTTTCAAACATTGCTAAAGAAGAATTTATAATTATCTTTGGCTTTAGACGCTTAAGTTCATGGGCTGATAATGTTTTTCATTTTTTTAATGCTTTTGATATTATGTTTAAGAAGATGGGCTTTGGCTTGACTAAATAATTGAAATCGCTCCTTTCTTTCTTTTATTTTTTTTCTTGTATAGTTTGTCTATGGTGGCAAACCTCCACAGTAGTTTGTTTTGAATTTATCAAGATTCTTCGTTCTGGTGGGGACTACTAGCTCTATGAATTTTCCTTAATGGGTATTGAATTATTTAGTGAAGCTTGCTGTGTTAAGGCCTGGGAAGTCATAAGTGAATGTTATTTCTTCAGATAGTAGGTTGAGATTGGCATGTACGTAGTCCTTATGGATCTACGCTGAATGATCGAAATTACAAAACTTCGAACTCATATGGTCAGGACCATATGATCGAAGTTTTGTAATTTCGAACATTAAAAAAAAGAAAAAGAAATTAAAACACATATATGCAGGGGGGCAAGACCCCCTGCACCCCCCACACCCCCTGCTATTAAAATATACCAAATCTGAGATTGCACTACAGCGAGGAAAAGGGAATATTCCCGTTTCCCGCTGTATGGAGATCTCCATTTAAGTGTTAGAAGTTTTAAAACTTCAATCATATGGTTTCTGCCATATGAAATTCAAAGTTCTAAACTGCAATCACTTAAATAGGACCCGCCATTACATTCAGTTCACAAGTTTAGAATCAGACATGACTGGGGATGGATATTCCCAAAAACAGTGAAAGAGGTGACTATATTTATAACAATCAGGTCAAAGATTTTCCTGTAACATATACACAAACTGTATTTCTACTGTACTCAAAGCATTTATGACTTTAACTGTCCATTTGATTCATAACATTAGTATTTAGCTGCTGTGCCTTCTTACATTTAAAACACATTCTCAGAAAATAGTTAGGTTCATCCATACCATCTACAGACTTGACTTTTACCTTACACTGTACTTTATCAATCATGAGATCGGAATGGAGAGAGAAGTTAGCAGGTAAGGGGTAGTATAGCTGAAACTGAATTAATCTTCAAGTCTTGGTTAGTAGCTTCACTAGATGGACCCTGTTTCTCACAAAAATCTCACCAAGACAACACTGATATTTAGACTGTATTTATATAGCATATACCATGGACAGAAGTAGATTAAAATTAAAAAAGAGAGAGCTGGGTGCACAAAACCTAGGATAAAAAAGTGCCCAATCCTGGTAGGCTCATTGGTGCCAGGAGTGGAAAAGCTGACAGTGTAGAATCCTCAAAATACAGAAACATTCCTACAAAGGGGCCAGGCCCAGGGGGAAGATGGCCTTCCCGTTGTAGAAGGAAGTAGTAGTTCACAAAAATCACAAAATCTGATAGGCCATAAAGATGATAGAGTGGACTATTGAGGATAAGAAAAAAATTATGCATTGTTACTGTTATGCAAAGAGCCTAGAATTTCCAGACACAAGATATACAAAATGATTAAGAGATAAATTAGAGGAAAGAAAAATACTTCCACATGAAAAGCTGTCAGAAGCTTCAAATGAAAATTTGTGTTCATTAATACAACAGATTTGTGAAAAAATATATAGATCAAGAAATTTTGATCTGTTTGGGAAAAGAAGCATCTGAGGAAGTGTGAAAATATAAACAACAAAACCTAGAGATATTTGAAAAGTATAAAAAAAAATATGGACATGGGAGAGAAAGAAACTTTTGATATGGTGTAATATTTATGCAAAGGAGAAAGCCAAATTAATAAATATAAAGAAGGCAGCTCCAAAGATGCTCAAAGAGAAATACAGGCAAAGGCATCCAGATATGGAAAATTTCACAATAAAAAATAATATCACAAAGAGGGAATGTAAAAAAGAAGATCAGTAAAGTAGAAGTTAAAAAAAAATAGAAGTTGAAGTTATGGAGTGCCTGCAAAGTGAAGGGTTTGGTCTAGATTGGGGTCCAACACAGGTTACATCACAGCATGATGGAGAGAGTCCGCAAAGTAAGGAGAAGCAGGAAGATCAGGAGACATCTAAAGAAGAAATATGGACATGGGAAAGAAAAATAGATTTAATATGGTGTAATATTTATGCAAAGGAGAAAAAAACTAACAAATGCAAAAAGAGCACCACCACAGATATTTGAAGAGAAATGCAGGCAAAGGAATCCAGACATGGAAAACTTTACAATGCAAAAAATAAGAAGACAAAGCGGAAAAGGAGAAAAGGAGATTAGTAATGGAGAAGTTAAAGAAATAGAACCTGAGGTTATGGAGTACCTGCAAAGTGAAGGATTCGGTGTAGAAAATCTAATTCAGAACCGATTACAATAGGATAGAGCAATGTATATCGAAATTAAGGGGAAACCAGTGGAACAGGAAGCAATTAGTCAGGTGCCATATGAAGATATTTTGGAGCCTTCCACAGGAAACCAGTATAAACGTTCATTTGAAGCTAGACAGCAAGGGAAGGAACAGAAAACTGTGGAAACTCTGATGCAGTTAATATTGAGGAGTGATAGGCCAGTGAGTTCCCATATGACAGAGCAATAGATGGCAGAAGATGAAATTGAAGAGAATGTGCCACAGGAATATGCTATAGAACATTCTATAAAATGCCCACAGGAAATGGAAAACATTGAATGTGCTCTCAGTTTGGAAGAAAATTAGCTAAAAGAAGAGTTGCTTGACTTACTGGACATACTGTAGATAGATATATTAAGATCAATGAAAGAAATAGACTGCAAAAGGTCAATAAGGGTCTATATTAAAATCTTGAAGTCTGACAATATTGAATACGATATTGTTGACACGAGAATACCGAAGCACACTACATCAAACGTTTAAGCGGAAAATCTCCGTAAGGGAAGATTTCCGTTTACTTCAATGTAGTGTATTCTCGGAGTTGGTATATTTAAGTAGGCGGGTGTGGGGGTGCAGGGGGGATTGCCCCCCTGCCTACACACTATTTATTTATTTTTTTTTTTATTTGTTTTTTTTTTTTGTTTCGATGGTCTAAAACTTTGATCACTAAAATTCAATCTTTAGTGATTCGAAGTTTTAAACCTTCAAGATTATAATATAGACCTGGTCAATAAAACCCAAAAATCAGAAGTCTGATAAAACATATGAACATAGTAATTAGAACTGCTCATAGAGATCCATGCAATATAACAGAAGTAAACAGGATATATTACTGTGCAGCTAAGTTAATAACTGATAAAGTTCCACCACAAGAACACAGGGTAGTAAGGGAAAGGAAGGGGAGAAATTGAATACCATCATAGAAGTATGGAATATAGAAAACTATAAAGCAATTAAGACAAGAAGTATCACTGTTAGAAGACTATAGAAGAGGGAATAGATCAACACAATTACTAAAAAAGATAGATGTGATAAAAGCAATGCACAGTATTAGAAGAGATCAGGATCCATCATGCACTATTGTAGATAACAACTAAAAATTTCAGCACAGGCAATAAAACTTAGAAGATATTTAGATAAATATAAAGGAAAAGTACAAAAAAAACAATTTATTGATGAACCAAAATGGTTTTATAGAGAACTGGGAAACAAGGTAAAAGGAATTGAAAGACTGCCAAAAAAAGAAGAAATAGATGCATTTTGGAGAAGTATCTATGAAGATCCTGTGGAACATAACAAAGATGCTAAATGGATAGAAGAAGCAAAAGAAAGAATAAGAAGTTTAAAGGTGCAGGATATGAAATGGGATGAAGTAATAGCCAGAGATTGAAACAAAGTTAAGAAAAGCCTTTAAATGGAAAACCTCCAGCCCAGATGCAGTACCTAACCTTTGGTTAAAAGTATTAACATCTTTGCAAGAAGATTTAGCCATGAGTAAAACTATTTATATGCGCATCTCGAACAGACATCAACCTGGCTAACAATAGGAAAAACAATGTACCTACTTAAGAGTGAACCTGCAAGCTTCCTTAAAAAATTATAGACCAATAACTTGCCTTCCAATGACATATAACTATATACAGGAATTGATGCTAACAGAGTTTATAGTCATTTAGAAGAAAACTCAATTATGGCAGTAGAACAAAAGGGCAATAAAAGAAAGTCATACGGAATAAAGGATCATTTGTTGTTAAATAAAGTCATAGTGGAGAACTGTAAAAAAGGGGAAGAATTTAAGTATGGCATGGACTGACTACAAAAAAGCATTTGATAGTATCCCACATTCATAGATAAAAAAGTACTTAAAAATGTATAAGATACACCCTACACTGATTGACTACATTACAATGACCATGAAACAGTGGCAGACAACTTTGCAACTAAGCCATGATAAAGGACAAATTATTATCCCAGGGGTAAAACTTCAAAGGGGAATATTCCAGGGTGACTCTTTTTCACAGTTGCTATTCTGCCTTGCCCTTAACCCATTAAGCTCTTTACTTAACAGCTTAGGCCATGGCTATAATTTGGCTCTTAGAGAACAACACAGTGTAAAAACTTGTCATCTTCTCTTTGTCGATGATTTACAACTGTATAGCTCATCAGATGAAGAAGTGAAAGCACAACTGCAAGTTGTCAAAACTTCTTCAGATGATATAAGAATGTCATTTGGCCTTGATAAATGTGCAAAAGCAACCTTTAAACCAGGAAAACTGCAGCACCAAGAAAACATCAGTTTGGAACAAGAATGTGATATAAAAGATCTTGAGCAAGAGGGAGTGTATAAATATTTGGGAACTGATGAAGGATCAACAATAAAACATGAACAAATGTGAATAAAACTTAGTAAGGAACACTTTAGAAGACTTAAATTAATCCATTGACATCTAGGAACAAAATCCAAGCTATAAACCAATTTACTCTTCCTGTCCTAACTTACAGTTTTGGAGTGATTGACTGGACCCAAAACGTGTTGGATAGATTAGATAGGAAAACAAGAAGGATGCTTCATGCTCACCAAATGATTTATAAAAATCAGTGCATACCAAGATTGTATATTCCCCAGTCTGAAGGAAAGATGGGCCTCCTTGAAATTGATTACATGTACAGATCTACAGTCATGGGACTCCACATATATCTGCTGACCTCATAAGACGCAAATGTAGTGAAAGTTATGAAACATGAGGAGAATAAATCTAAGATGACTTCTCTGCTTAATCTAGCAGAAGCATATTGGCATCAAGCAGGAATGGAAATCAAACCAGAAGCAGATAAAAATCAAGCAGCAACTGAATGTGCCAAAAAAACAAAAACAAAGAATATAAGATGAAGGACCAGATGAGAAGGCAAGAAATGTGGAAAATGCATAAATATAGTTGCAAATATAGAAAACTTCTGGAAGAACCTCATGTTGATCAGGAATGAGCACAGGAATGGTTAAGGAGAGGCAAATTCAAACCAAGAGATGAAAGGTTAATGTTGTCAGCCCAAGACAGTGAGCTACATACACGCCGGTTTACAAAGTCCATTGAACATGTGGGAGAAACAGACAAAGGTAGGTTTTGTAAAACTGAATTGGAAACAGTCGCACACCTCGTTGCTGGTTGTGACATGCTAATGGCAGAAAGACTGTATACCAAAAGGGCATAATAATGTGGCAAGACTTTTGCACTAGGATTGTGCAAACATTATGGTACTGAAGTTCATAGGTTCATAGGTAGGTACTAGGCTATTGGCCCTAGGGCCTATACAAGCCTAGCCAAAAAGGTACCCTGGCTTTCGCCACCCAAGAAAATTATTTTCCTGTGCCCCTGTCAAGCAGAACCACAGAAGTGATCCCCGGGATGAATTTTCTATTATCCATCCAATCATCAAAGATTTTTCTTGAATAGTGTTAATGAGGAGCTCTGTTTGACAATGATCGGTAGTCTGTTCCAGAGTATGGGAAGTCTCTGGGACAGGAATCTATCCCTCCAGCATGTTCTGTTTATTGTGGTGACAAGATTTAGGTCTCTAGAGTGAGTAGCTCAGAGGTATTGGGATTTCTTTAAGTGGAGCATATCCAACAGCTCTGGGTTTGATATAGCTTTGTATGTTAGGCAGAGATCGCCTCTGAGTAGGTGATATGTGACGGAGTAAAGCTGGAGTTTTTTGAGATGGTCTGCATAAGGCATCTGTTTGAGGCCAGTAATCCTCTTTGTGAGGTATTTTTGTGGCCTTTCCAGTTGTTGTAGATGTCTTGTGAGGTACATATCAAAAGGGGGGGGGGGTTGTACTCTATAATGGGTCTAATGAGTGATGAGTAGAGGGGAACAATGACCTCTTTTTTTCTGGATGAGAAACTTTTTGTGATGAGGTGTGCCACATAGAAGGATTTCCTGACCACTGTGGCGATGTGATTATCAAAGGAGAGACTACTGTCCACCTGTGTCCCAAGGTCTCTTATCACACTTTCAGTGTTAAGTAGACTACCGCCTATGTGGTAGTTCATGGGTACAGAGTTTTTACCAAAGGGGATGACAATGCACTTTTTGGCATTGAGCTTGAGACCATGTCTTTGACACCAGGCATCTGTCTCAGTGAGGCCCTTTTGTAGGATGTCCACATTGTTAGGAGTTTCAATTATGGCTCCTAGTTTGCACGAATTTAGTTAGCCAAAGACCTTCTGTGTTAGCCTGTACTTCAGAGAAGTAGATAACAAACAGGAGAGGACCCAGGACTGAACCCTGTCATACTCCACTTGTCACTGGTCTGAAGTCTGATTTAGAGTCTGCTACTTTCACGGTGTAGGTTCTGTCAGTAAGCCAGTTGGCAACCCATCTTGTGACATAGGGATTTATACCTAGTTTAGTGAGTTTATCTATAATTCCAGAGTGGGGGGTGGTGTTGAATGCCTTGGTGAGATCTAGATAGGCTGTGTGAACCACCTTACCCTCATCTATGGCTGTGGTGACTATTTCAAAGAAGTCTATCAGGTTTAGGAGACATGATCTGCCTTTTACAAACCCAAATTTTGTGGGGTCCAGAGTTTGGAGATCTCCAATGTCTTTGTTTATGAGTTCCATGATGATATGTTCCATGGCCTTGCAGACGAGGCTCGTCAGGCTAATGGGGCGGTAGTTCCCAGGGTCTGTTGTGCCCCCCTCCCCCTTTGTGGAGTGGGATAACTGTCACAGTGTGCCATTCAATGGGCACAAAGCCTGAGGTGAGGCTATGATTGAACCTGGTACTTAGTTGGGGTGCTAGTTCATTCTGTAGTTCATGTAGAAGGCAGCCTGGGATGTTGTCAGGTCCCACGGATGCTATATTCTTGGCTTTGGAGAGTGAAATTTTTTACCTGTGCAGCCATGATTACAGGAACTTTGCATTCTTCTGGTATAAAGATGGGCTCTTTAGGGGGTGAGAGGGGGGTAAAGTTAGCACTGAACCTATCTGCCAGGATGTTGGCAATATCAGTTGGTTCTGTATATTTAGTGTCATTGTGCCATACCTCAGAGCAGATCTGAGTGTTGCCATTGAGAATTTTTACATAGCTATAGAATGCTTTATGGTTGTCTTTAGAATCGGTGGCAATTTTGTTTTCATAACTAGCTTTGGAGGATTTTATGAGGGATCTCAGCTTCTTACTGAGGCTGACCAGAGAGTTCCTCCAATCATGGGATTTTACTCTTTTTTGCAACAGTTTCTTTCTTCTGTTGTAGAGTTTGTTTATGGCAGAAGACAACCAGATTGGCTTCCTTTTTTTGGAGGAAAGCATCTTGGTTCTGTTAGGGATAGCACGATCCATGCACTCATGTATGTGCTTATGAAGTGTATTTGTGTAGGATTCAGCAGTTGCACCTCTATTGTCCATCTGCATGGGTGTCGTGAAGTTTGCCACTTCTGTCTTAAGAAGCATGAAGTTGGCTTTGGAGAAATTTTTTTACGGTTGTTTTCCTAATGGGGGGGTGGGAGCAGGATGTGGAAGCCCAGGGTGATTAGCTTGTGGTCGGATCTGACCAATGAGGAGCTGACCTCTGGTGTGGAACACCGTCACCCATGTTGGTGATGACCAGGTCTAGGATATTGCTGCCCCTGGTGGGAGTATGGATAAGTTGATCCAAAGCATTGGAATTGATGATTTCCAGAAAACGTTGAGCAAAAGAGTTGGTACATGAGTAGTTTTCACAGTTAATGGTAGGGTAGTTGAAATCACCCATTATTAGAGTGTTGGGTTGTACCTTAATGTTTTCCAATGTATCAAGAAAAGAGGAGTGGGAATCCTGGGGCATGGTGGGGGGTCTGTAGCAAGCTACAATCTGGATTGTGGTTTTGCCCAGAGTTAGTTGAACTTGGATAATCTCGGATGCATTATGCTGAGCAGCAAGCTTGGAGGTGTGGATATCCTTAATAAATATGGACACGCCTCCACCTTTAGTGTTTCGGTCCGGGTTTGGTGGCCGAAAGGTGTGGTATGAATTATAGCCTGGTAATGCAGGGGTGCTCTCTGGAGCTTTGAACCAGGTCTCTGTCACTGCACAGATTTCAATGTTCTCCATTTTAAGGAGTGCCTCAAGTGAGTGCATTTTGAGGTTTAGACTTCTAGCATTGAGTAGCATTACCCTCAGATTTTGCTTGCTTTTACCTGTTAAGGTGGTGAATTTGTCATTTGAACCTTGCCTAAAAAAAGGCACTATATGGGTGGCAAGAGACTTTGCCAGTATCCAGAATCCCAAGGGCAACAGGTGCAGGCCATCTCTGGCAAAGCAGCATGGTCTGTCGATCATGTCATCCCAGGCAGACAGATACTGGATTTCCTTAGAATGACACCAGAAGCTTAGCCAATTGTTAAAGTCAATCATTCTGTCCTTGTACTGTGGTGTCATTCTGGGTGATGGCAGGATACTACTCAGGGCTGGGGTCATACCGGCCTGGGCTACAAGATTGGAGAGTTCCTCCATGTCTCTTTTCATGTAGTCCAGGGAGGTATGGCTCAGGTCATTCACACCAACATGGACAATGCCAGAGTCATATTTGTACTTGTTATAGAGTGACCTGAGTGCGTGCGTTATGTGGCGGATCCTGGCACCTTACAGGCAGCTGACAGTAACTTTTTCCTTGTTTAGCCTGGTGAGTGGAACATCAGTGTGCCTGCCTATAGAGTCACCTATGACTAGAGTGTTGGGTACATTATGCCTTATGGGCTGTAGTTGAGTGGCACACTGAGTATGTGGGCTATGTATCATTTGGGTTGTGTTGGGGGGGTGGAGGTTGCTTGCATTTCTGCTTTGGAGGTCTCTGTTGTTTGGGCAGATTTGTACTGACAGCCTCCACGAATGTAGGTGTGTGTTTTGTGCTTCTGTGTGTGTGTTTATGTGGTGTAGGTTTTGAGGGACTATGTGATGAGTGTGGTGCGGTGCAAGTGTTTACCTTCTCCTCTTGACTGTCTAGGCCAGTCTTTGGTGAAGAGAGCTTTGCTTCCAGTTTGGCTATATAAGTGCATCTCTCACAGGTCGTAGTGTTGGGTGGTAGGAGGAGAGGGTTGTCTATGTACATGAGGCAATTGCTTCGTTGTCCCAAGATGCCCAGATTCATCAGGTAGACAGGAGAAAACACTGGGAACTGACCTTTAGACATGCCTGAATAGGTGCTTATTTGTTAAGTACTAAAAACTGTTTTCCTCTAGACAAGTGAGGAAAGTTGAGTGCTGTAGTAATTTGTAACTTATTTAGTGCTTACAATGAGTTCTAAACAAGTGCTGAGATCAAAGAAACAGATGAGTGCTAAAACTAAAAAGCTGGCTAGTTGCAAGGGAAATTTTGAAGAACAGACTTTATGGTGCCAGGAATAGTTTAACCCCAGTTAAGTGGGGGGGGGGGCTTAGGAGCTCACAAACAGTCCTAGACACAGCAAATCCGTATCTGACCTGCCACAGGAAAGGGGGGAAGCAAGCTTAGAATTTTTTTTTCCAGTAAAGTGGAAATGGAGAAAGCTGGAACAAAAGTTAATTCAACATTAAGAATCTGAGTGGGTTGGCCTTCACAAATGTTCTCTATTAGATTGAGTGAACTAATGACACTAGACTGGGAGGAGTGTCACAGATCAAATATACAGTATGGGCGGGCAACTGCAAAGCCACCAAGTATAAGAACACACAACACTATGGAGGGTGGGTGGGGAAAATTACAGTTCCTAGCTGTAGCCATGAAATGAAAGTTTTAAACAGATCAAGGAGCAGACTCGAGAATGCTTTTAACTGTAACAGACAAAAATGCACAGAACTCACAAACAGAAAATACAACTCTCAGTATGAAAAAGCAGTTTACAGTTAAGTAATGTTAAAACAGTATAAAACAGTACATAAATGCAGTGAAACAATAAAAAAAGCTTTATAACAGTGCAAAAATATAGTAGATCAACCGTATAGCACAATTATAAGCTTTTAGAAGTGCAGTTCAGTGAAATAAGTGTAAGAAATAACTTAGCCTGCTCTTGGAATCTTAAGGAATTTCTACTTATGCAATGCAATCCAGAACCAAAAACACTGGAAACATGAGCCACAAAGCATCATAGAAAATGATGAAGTTTATATCACATGGGCTCACCCATTACCAACAGTTCAAAAGACAGATGCTAGAAAACAAGATATAGTGGTCCATGAAAAGAAGACAAAAGTAGCATTGATCATTGAAATCTCCACACCCAGTGACTACAGTGTGTTGCGTACAGACTGACATAAAGTCATAAAATATTAGGATTTGCAGGCAGATATGAGAGCAATGTGGAAGAAAGATATCCAGATTATTTCAATAGTAGTAAGAGCAACAGGTCTTATAAAAAAGAATCTACAATAGTATCCATGTAACCCCCATACAAATTGCAGAAGGAGTCATTACTGGGCACATTGCTGTTGCTGCGAAGAGCACTTTTGGCTGACATCAAAGATTGAAACAATACTAATTTCATGAACTTTAATCATCCTTTGACTTAGGAATGGGGTCCATTCCCATCATGGTATTAGAAACCCAAAAGATTTGAAGAAAATTAAAAAGTGAAAAACCATAACATTTACACTTGGTGCGTAACTCACTATTCATTTGTTACCAGGTGTCATCTTGGATGCATGCAGGTTGCTTGTATTTTTTTTCCTTTCATTTTTTATTATTTTTATTGCATCTAGACTTAATTTCCATCTTATTTTCATCCAGTGTCTTCCTTAGATATTTTTAACTCTTTTGTTTTCAATTGTAACTACACACTTGATACGTTGCTTATACAACATCATGCTTTTCTAGTTTCAAATCGGATCGCCTTAACAGTCTGCCTTTTGTATAATAATTTCTTATGCCACAGACTATGCCATTTGTGATTAATCACACAGTTCCCGAAATGTACACTCATGCAGCCTGAACATGTATATGTTCTCAGTAACATATACATCAATAGTTTAGCTTCCCTATTAAGGTTTGAGTATAAAGTCAAGGAGGATACATCTCACTGACCACACATCTGGATGTCAGTTGTGGTTTCTCACAGAAGATCTCTGCCATCACTGTTTCTATTACAGCTCCAGCCATTATTTCCATTTTTTTGGCGGTTTTCACTTTTCTCTGCAGTTGTGCAACAATGGTGTAAAGGGAGTATGGGTGAAGTCTCCCACATGGGGGTGCAGGGAGGCAAAAACAAACTTTTTATTGTGTTTTCCATCCAGATGAATGGATGACCACTGTGTTTGTCCATGTGCGGCTTCATCCAAATATAACCTGATGATTTATTGTAGAACCTAATGTTTTATTGGACCCTTGATTTTTGATGAAAATTAAATGCCTTACATAATGTAAGTTTTAGTTTGGCTGACAGTATGCCTAGAATTTACTTTTCAGTGTTGTCAGTTTGTCTTTCTTCTTTGTTTCAGAGAAAATGTGTTGAATTTCTTGATGTCTCCCTTGCTTGTGATATAAAGTAATATATGTTGGATATTTTCTTATTTGTTGCTGAGGCCACCACAGTGATCTGCAAATCAAATCTGCTTAATCCAGTACTTCCCATTCTCTGACAGGTTCTCCTTCAGTATCAAAATCATTTGTGGGTGGGTGGCCTCCACAATGAGTAGGGTTACCACCTGTCCCACTTTGCAAGGGACAGTCCATCTTTGGGCAGTTGTGTCCTGCAAAAAAATTGATAAAATGGCAAATGTCCTGAGATTTTAGGACAAACATATTTCCTATATTTTATGTAATAGTTACATAAAAAAATTATTCTGTTTCTGAAACACCTAAATGTTATAAGAAACAGAATAAGCAACTAAAATGCTAGAAGAATAAGCATTTATATAGGCAAAAAAAGTGAAGTTCTGTTCTTTGTACTGGCCATGGGTATGTTTTGCCTTGCAAAATCTGACATTTGTACAAAAATGTCCCACTTTGGGCATTTGAAAAGGTGGCAACCCTAACAATGAGCCAAAATTAAAGAAGCTTCTCCCCAAAAATTGTTAGCACACTATTACTAAAGTAAATTGCAAGTAACAAACTCATCTGCATGATAAAATTAATTACTGTGTCAGATCTGTCAATGAAATGTGAAGAATAAATGTAGGTGCCCAATCTAATCTTTTGCGGCAAATAAAAGACAACTGCTACAGCACAACAGACTAATGAAAAGGCAAATATTTGTTGGGCATTTACATACTATGTTGGGGAAAAAAGTAAAATATTACTTCTGACACTGTCATAAATGCAGTGAGTGAGACTTGCTAGTTTACAATGCACATAATGCACACAGAAAACTACTTCTTCATTAAACCTTTGCTCACAAGTGCTAACCAATCCCAATCACACAACAGAGAGACCCATAATACATGCACTGCTAAAGGTATGCTAAATTACACACTGTATGTGAGGCTACACAGGTCACCTCTGCTGGCAGCATCATCCTCTGTGAGCCTGGATTTTCCTTAGCCTAATTCCTGTTACCCTACAGTAAACTGGAATACCAGGAATGGATCGATGCATGATTTGGTGCATGACCTAACCCCATGCACTTCCACACTGTTTGATGGCCTATTGTACCCTGTCCTTCATTCAACCCTGCTGCAACACCCAACCACCTGTTAGATAACAGTAATGCAATAGAGTGAGCTGCCCTCCTCCCCCCAAGGATTGACACGCTGGTGTTGAATACCCGTTCCCACGTTTACAGGTTTGTTCCTGCAGCACCTGGACAACTACTCCAACCACGGTCATCTGAGTCATAGTTCTGACTGTATTCGTCTGTGTTGCTGTTTAAGAAGGCTTAGCAAATTATGTTTCTGCATTTCTGCTTTTTGTGACTTCTCATGTGGTGGTTGCACTTAGTATTGCCTTAAACCTCAAAGGGTTTAAGACAAACAGGTATGTGGAAAGCATACTTGATGTGTCTCTTGTGAAATGGTACACTATAATCTTGTACTACATTGCATGAATTGTTTTCAAATGATACCATGAAGTTTTGCCCACACAGTGCTTGATTATATATTAATGTCACTGCATACTTTGTCAGGTCACTATTAAACAGTAAAGATCCAAGCAGCTAACCTTTTTAATCCCATAATGTCTGATGAGCTGTCCCATTACATGCAGGACAGAAACACAACCTCCATTTGGATGGTACAGTATATGAAGTGTATAGCAATCTCCTGTTAACACCAGCATAATAAAACAATTTACTCAAGATGAGCAACATACAACAAATACAACACATTTGTCTGAATTGTAAGCATCCCTTGTTCATATTAAGCTATATGATAACATCCTGGAAATTATCGCCCCATAAGCCTGACTAGCTTGGTCTGCAAAGCTATGGCAAGGATCATCATGGACCTCATAAATAAAGATATTGGGGACCTACAGACACTGGATCCTACCCAGTTCGGCTTTGTTAAGGGCAGATCCTGCCTCTTAAACCTGGTTGATTTCTTTGAAACAGTCACCAAGGCCATTGACGAGGGGAAGGTGGTCCACACAGCCTACCTGGACCTCACAAAAGCCTTCGATACAATACCCCACTCGGGCATTATAGATAAGCTCACCAGCTTAAATATAAACCCCTATGTCACTAGATGGATTGCAAACTGAATCAAAGACAGAACCCACATGGTTAGAATTGCTGGAGCTATGTCAGACTCCAAACCAGTTACAAGTGGTGTCCCACAAGGCTCAGTCCTGGGACCTCTCTTGTTTGGTATATATTTCTCGGAGGTACAGGCCAACACGGAAGGACTATGGCTGACCAAGTTCGCAGATGACTGCAAACTGGGTGCCATAATCGACTCTCCAGCCAACACAAGCTTCCTCCAAAAGGGCCTCATAGAAACAGACAACTGGTGCCAGAGCCATGGCCTCAAGCTAAATGCCAAAAAGTGTATAGTCATCCCCTTTGGCAAAATCAAAGTGCCCACAAATTACCACAAAGGTGGTAATCCATTAAGTACAGAAGAAGTAATTAGGGACCTGGGGACCCAAGTTGATAGCAATCTCTCATTTGACAACCACGTGGCCAAAGTGGTTAGAAAAACATTTTATATAGCCCACCTAATCATGAAGGGATTCACATCTAGATCAGGGAGGTCATCGTGCCTCTTTACTCATCCCTCATCAGGCCCATAATTGAGAACAATTGTCCTTTTGGGATGTACCTTACCAGACACCTGCAGCAACTGGAAAGACCCCAAAAGTACCTCACCAAGAGGATCAAAGGGCTCAAACAGATGCCATATGCTGCCCGGTTAAAGAAACTCCAGCTCTACTCAGTGGCATACCGCCTGTTCAGAGGCGATCTGTGCCTGACGTATAAAGCCATGTCCAACCCGGAATTAATGGACATGCTGCACCTCAGAAAATCCATATCCCATCGAGCTACGCGCTCGAGAGACTTGAACCTCAGCACTGAAATAAATAGGACATGCTGGAGGGACAGATTCATAACCCAGAGGCTCCCTTCACGATGGAATAAAATCCCAGTCCAGGTTAGGCAGAGTCCCTCATTGACTCTCTTCAAGAGGAATCTTGATGAGTGGATGGGAGATCGTAGGTTTACCCCGGGTATCACTCCTGTGTCACTGTTAGACAGAGGCACAGTATACTAACCTCGAAAAAGGGCATAGCAAAATAAATTTAAAATGGGTGGCAAAAGCCAAACACATTCTGGCTAGGCTTATAAATGCCCTAGGGCAGATAGCCTAGTATGAACCTATGAACCTATGAACAAATACCACTAGTAAAAACTGAGCCTTGAGGCTACATACAATACAGCATTACTCTATTTTCAGATTGCATGTATGAATGAAACAAGATTAACTGAAACAAAGAAATATAGAACAATGTGATATCACATATGGACTACTTACTTCATTAAATTACATTGGCTTAATGACAGAGGGAGACCTATCTAGTCTGTTCCTTTAGCTGCATTTAACTTTCTACCTCTTCGCCATTTGAACTTTATCCCCTTTCTCTTTTTCCACCTGTCTTATGCCCTCTAGAATGCCCTCATCCAGGACTTGCTAGAGTTTAGTTCAGTCTTACCATTTCCCACAGCAGAATAAGAATTGTTTTATGCCTGTCCATGGTTTCTTAAATTACTTTACTATTTTGATTTTACTCCCTCTTCACTGAGATTGCTGCAAACATCCACCATCCTTTTTGTGAAATAATACTCCTTCATTCTCACTCTATAAATAAAGTTGCAGTCTCTTCTTGCCATACATTTTATTTTTAAGAAACAGTCCACTCAAACTCTGGGAATTCACACAATATACTTAACTGTTTCACTTATGCCACTCTATACCTTTCTTTTTCTTCTTCTTTTTCTTCAGTATTCTACATACTGAGCTCTTCTGTCTTAATATAGATTCTGATGCAAAACTGTGTACCATTTTGGTTACCTTCCCCTTACCTACTTCTACCTTGTTTTCTTTTGTGGATGAGCTCTCCAAAACATCAGCAATACCCCAGACAGCATATTATCAACTGTCTGCATAAAGGGATAATAATGTCTTCTTTTTTTAATTACTGATTCCTATTTTATATGTACTACATCAAGAAAAAACACACAAGGAGGCCAATGGCATTCTTTAAGATTGCTATTTTATCTGAACACTGCCACACTCATGTGTAGATGCACTGCATGCTGTATTATGGCTTGCACTGTATTGTCTGAATACTGTTGCATCCATGTGTAGATACTCTATATTATCTGAACAGTACTGCAGCATTGTTTAGATGCACTGTATGCTGTACTCTGGCTTGCCCTGTCTTGTCTGAATACTGCCGTACCCATGTGTAGATGCACTATGTGCTGCATTCTGGTTTGTACTGTATTGTCTTAACACTGCTGCATCCATGTGTACACTGCATACAGAAAGCTGTATTCTGGTTTGCTATTATGGACACTTGGGTCTACTAACATTCTCATTGCTTCCCTTTCTATTCCAAAGCCATAACTACACTTGATTGAATAAACTGGCATTTTTGAGTTCTTTGTTATGAGAGACAGAAAGGACAATTTATTAGAACAATGAGCCTATAAACTGAAAACATCCCATCAGTAAGTTAGTTGCTAGGATGGCGTTGTAACTGTCTATGAATGTCTCATTACTGACAATGACTCTGAAACTTCAGAATCATTAGTTGGTATTATGGAATCCTGTGAATTGTCATTTTCACTTGCATCACTTACTAAAAGTTCAACATCCCAGTCACCTGGACTTGCCTTCTCAGGGTTGTTAGTGTTTCCATTCACTCTGGTTATTAGATGATCACTGTGCCGTCTGTAAATGACACTTATCACTGCCTTCTTCAATATTAAATGAGACTGGACCTGTCCATTCAGAAATTACACCTAGGATTCACTTGGGGCCATTCCTGTTAATATCGCAGAAGTACAATGAATCTAATTCCTAGAAAGATCCTTCATTTGCATTATTATCAGGCTGAAATTTCTATAAATATTGTATCTGTCTGACAGCAACTCCTACATTCAGTTTGATTAAGTCAAACCATGCTCCGGTTGTACTCACTGGTACAGTCCTATACTGCAACAAGAATAACAACATGTAATCTCCCATGACAATCACTGTAACTTGCAATATCTTCATGACAGCTATGAATGTATGAATATACTTTTATATGCAATCACCAAATCATCACAAAGGGATTTTTCCATTTTCATAAGAAAATGCAGAAACTTTTAACAAGAACTGAATATCACTATCTAGAACTATATGCTGTGGTAACCCATGAATGACAAGCACTCTTCTCAATCTATTTACTGTAGCCTGCAATGTAATCTCATTCATAAGAAACACTTCTTACCAGTATGAATAAGTATCTGCCTCAATCATGAATAAGTTGCTCATGAATCAATATGCAGTTTTTTCTAGTAGCCTCCTGGAAAGTACCATGGATAAAATGGTGCAGCAAACATAGTTTGCTCCATCTGGCAAGGTACCATTTCTTTAGACATAAACCCAAAAGTGCCATCTTACTTTGGCCACTACATGATCTTTCATTCCAAGGGCTTTATTTTCACAACACAAAGGTGTACAGCATATATATTCCCGGTGGTGCCTTTTTCAGTTTTCACAAAATAACTCTTGTTCTCCAAAGCACACCATTTTTTTCTACTGATGATTTATATTTTTTCCACAATATAGATTTAAGGATCATTATGGAAGCCACAGTGGTGCAGCAGTAGCATTGTTGCCTCACAGCAAGAGGTCCTCCCGTTCTATTCTCGGCTGGAGTGCCTTCTGTGTGGAGTCTGCATGGAGTGGCATTCGAAAGACATGCGTGAATGGGCGTGCCTTCGTTGAAGGTTGGGTGTCGGGCTGGCACCTCGGCACCATAAAAATCTACTGCCAATCATTAGCGGAGTTCTGCTATGGTGACCCCTAACCAGGAAAAGCCGAAAGAAGAAGAAGATAGATTTAAGGATCATTGAGACAATGAAGCCAAACTTCTACAACAAGTTTTAATACTTTCTGTAGTTATTCTACTTATCATTTCAGTTTCCACTGAAATTGCTTGAACATGATCTTTTGAAAGAGCACTTTTATACTTTGCTATCCTTCCCTGCTATCCTTTATCTGAAACTTCTGCTAATTGAATTCTTGAGATAGCAGCTACATCACCACTTCCTTTTGACATTCTAGATTCAGTCTGATAGTCATGCACTTTTAAAGTTTTGTGGTCTTTAACCAGATTTTAAACTTTCGACACCAAAGGTTCTGTTCCAATTTGTTTTCTACAAAAATAAAAACTAAAATATTTGTCTCTGCTAGGAAGAGTGTTCTAGATCGGCAAGCAATACGTCTGTCCTCTCCTGAAGGCAGAAGATGTTGAATCCCAGCTTCAATATAACATAAAGAAGCATCAAAAGCTAGCTGGTATGAATGGTGAGGTCTTGGACATAACAGACTAACATATTATCATCCCAGGCAGTAGCTATATTCTTCAAACATATTTTCTTTGTGGCATTTTCACTGCCATGGAGTCTGTTACTTTAGCAACTTATACAAAGTTAGCATTACTATGCAGTGGTTAAGTATATACTTCCCATATGGTTTTACGAAACCAGGGAATGCTTACAATTTTATCATGCAAATGATGGAATTCTGAGTGTATGGGGGGTGCATCATGAATTACTTTTACTTTCTTAGCCAAATGATGATCGTGTGTGTGTGTGTGTGTGTGTGTGTGTGTGTGTGTGTGTGTGTGTGTGTGTGTGTATCTTTTACTTAGGTTTATAGGTTAGTATTAGGCCAACTGTCCTTGTGGGTTATTTTAAGCCAAGAAATATAACTCATTTGAGAATCAAACCCAGCATCTTGCATCTGTATGGTAAACACTTTAACCATTTTGCCACTCCCCTCATATCAATTTGTGACTTGTCAAACTCACTTATTCATTTTTCCTCTTTGACCCTGCTCTTGCAATCTTTACAGCATTTTGTGTGAGGTACTGGATGTTTGCACTCTTTCTTCCTGGTGACTAATAAATTACCCAATTAGTCCATTGCACTCAATTCTATCAGCAGATTGCCATTACTCTGTTGAAAATGGAGGCTGCAGAGCTCACATCAAAAGACAATCTGCTATACTCAAACACATTATCAGTGGTGTGAGTATGTCATTTTACCAGTCATTTCACTAGAATCTATAATCATTGGAAGACAACCGCCAAATGTCAGTTGACAGTATCACTGTTATTGCTATGATCTGGGAAGTTTGACACTCTGTGCTGTTTGTGGTCCATGCTGGTTTACATTGCAGTTGAGGGAATGGCAGTGCAGGAGCTGGGAGTTGTGTTTTGTGTGCATGAACTGTGAGTAGAGACTGACTATAACATTTTGTACAGAGGAATGCTGCAGACAAGGATCAGGAATTATCACTTTTCTACAGTGGTGAAGGTAGAGTATGTAAAGTGTATTGGTTGCATTCTGAGGCAAATATAAGTCACAAACCTTTGGAGTTGGAAATAACCCCTTTACCATATATAGTACCGAATTATACAGCCTTTGTTGTAAAAAGTGTATTGTTCTTGCATTTTATTTTGTTGAAAAGGATGGCCCCCTGACCCCTGCTATGATATCATTAAAGACAGAACCCACACTGCTTCACTACCAGATATACTGTAAAGGATACTTTATTTCCATGCTAAATATATTAGTAGGTTTCTTACTTCCCACAAGCTGTCAATTACGTTTTGCAGGTGGAGCACGTTATGTTGAAAATTAGCCCATGATGACTTTGTAGTGAAACCGCGACATAAGTAAGCAACTCCTCTACTAAAGAATCGTTATTTTTGATTACTAACGATGCTTTGCAGTTGCATGTAAATCATTTTCTGACATCATGTTGTAGGTGTGGTTACTAAGAAAAATCTGAATAAATAATAAGACTAAAAAAATCAAACACACTATAATCTTATTTTTGGCAAAAGAGCTTGCAAGTTGACCATCAGGAGTATATATTTGCGAGTGAAATTAAATGAAAACTAAATATGCTTCAGAACATGACCAATGCACTTTAAGTAAGGATTGTGGTAGGAAAAAATGCACCCTCAGGGAGGGATTGCTTGCATTGCTTTTCCTTTCTTTTTTTCGTGACCTTCGTGACCTTAGTGATTGCCTTAATTTAGTGTCTTGATTTAGATGTTATGGATATGATGTAACAGGATCAGTGTTCATGACTTGTTTCATCATCGAACCATAATGGTTATGTACCTCTTAAGTCATCATCATCATCATCATCAGTCTATAATTGCCAATAAACAAATCTTAAATCATTTTACAAACCCAGTTCCACCACTCAGTGTGGCTATTATCTCTTTCACTCTAGACATTGGATACATTTCTGTTTTAGTAGCTTGATTTAGAGTTAACATGCAATCACCAAATCATCACATACTCAAACTGAATTGCCCCCTTTTTGTCACGAAACATTAGAGGCAGCCCATTCATTATGATTTCCTAGACATTATCATTTTTCTAATATTTTATCGGCTCTGTCATTGCAAATGGCAGGCGATTTCTCTTAAACAGCTTTGGAGAAATATTTGAGCTGGTATTCATGAGCACCTACAAGTTGGACTAAGCGTGTATGTCCAGTAAACAGCAATGAGCAAGCTGTTTGCTATTCAATAAACAGGGTTAGCAGATGAATATGCTAATGAGCAAATAAAGAGCCATATTACATGCTAATGAAGCAAATAATCATGTTGGGTGTTTCAGGAACATATAAAATAAACTGCTATATGTCACACTCCCTTTAGCACTGAATTCCAAGACTTTTTGGAATACAGCCTCAAAGACACTTTGAAAATCTTTAGGCTGCTGCTGCAATCATAAATTTGCATCTGCAACAGACTTCAATTAAAGGTGCTGCCACTGCTAAACCTCATCCTAGAAGAAGAGTGTTAACACCATGTTTGACCTACTATGAACTTCATAAGATAGAAATAAGGGACTGTTACAGGGTGGACAAGAATACAATAGAGCAATAGTAAACATCTGCCATCCCAATAGAAACCAGGGTATGTGTAGCATTACATAAACTAGGTACAGGGACTTTCAGAGACCCACAGGGGGCACAGCGGGAGTGTCACAGGCCACAGGCTCAAGAAAACTACACCTGTTTCTCAATGCAATGGTGCAGCATGTGGGGGAACAAATATGTTTCGCTAGGATAAGCACTGAAACATTGACTCACGACTCCCATGAGATACTCACACAACCCTGCTGAGCAAGGTTATAATAGTGCACATGCTCAGGCTAGAAATGTCATAGAGCATGTTTTTGGCCTGCTGAACCCATGATTCCATTGTCTGGTTGCCGTACAGTATGACCCAGCCACCTTTCCCAAAATACTGTCGCCATATTACACAACATTATTGTTGGGAAACAGTTGCAGCAGGAAGACCCAAGACAAGGACAGCTGCTCCCTCCATCACAGGCAGGGCAAGCAGACACAGATGAGGAGTCAGATGAAGAACCAGAAGCTGGAGATGAAAATGACAGACAGAGATGTGCACAATATGCCATGTCCCTGACTAAAAGTCAATGAATAGCTCACACCCACACAATCTAAATGAATAACAAAAAAATCACCTAAGCACATACAAACAAAAACAGTGATGTATGCAAAATTACCAGCCCTCACGTACACATGTAGTGACTGTGTATTGTGAGCATCAAAAAGAGGTAACAAATGTCATCAGCGGTATTAACTTGAGGTAAGTGATAAACCTGTAATAAAGAGATAAATGCTTATTCTTATATGTACGTACTATACTTCATTAAAATGAAATGGTCAGCTATTCAGGAATGTTGGCAGGGGCCTATATGAGTGACTGACAAAACAACTAGGAAGCAGTTAAAATGTATATAATGGCTTTTACCTGCATATGTATACAACCTGTGTGTCAAGCTAAAGCAGGCCCATGTCAAACAAACACACAGGAGGTAGGTCAATGTCACCACCATCCGAATAGTTAGATGATAGAGCATAAATTTACAATCCTTACAAGTAGAAAGGAAAACAAAGTAGTTAAGACACAAATGAGGACATGCAATCCAGCATAAGGAACAAAAATTTACTGCCAAAAATGCATGCTTGACCTGCTCGATACTGTGCATCAGATGTAGAAGTCACCCAAGTCAGATACCCCAACAGAAACCAGGGCAATTTCAGCATCATCTGCACAAGGAGCTGAGCAAGCAGTAAATCATAGTCAATAAGACTGTACAATTACTAATATTACTATAAATATGAGCATAAAAAATAATAACACTGTTGAACTTAAGCAGAATAAAACAAAAATGCAATGCAGTACCATATCTTGATGACAGCAGGCATCTAACTTAACAAGTATTAGCTATCCACTCTGTACTTCAGACATAGGCAACCCTAAATAACAAAGAAATGTCCAAAGGGCAGGGCACAGTCATCATCACTTGCACAGGGTGGAGGTGCACATCTGGACAAGCCAGACACAAAAGGAGTATGTGTGTGAGAAAGAAATTAGGTTAACAGCAAATATGCCCTGTCAGCACCAGTAGCTCCAGATGTGAAGAAGTCAATTTCATGAAAGTGTGTATGAGGTGGTGTGGGCAATGTGATTTGTACTGTACGTGAATCTGTAGGAACACAGCCAAAACCTTTGTGCTAGCACTATGCCCTGGCACCCTGGAAAGGTGTAAGCCATGCAAGGTAAAGTATTTTGTTCATCGATGCCACCTCCAAACTTGTGAACTACCTGTGCCAGAAGTTGCACTGGCAGTTTCCATGACTCTGGCTAGAAGCCAGGTGCTAAATGAATGTGAATGCTGCCTGCTGGGTGAGCTCACATCACAACTACGTCACCTGCTCCAAGGAGTCAAGCACATAGTTCATGGAATCTTGCATGTCAGAATGCATGATATGCAGTCTCCTGGATATCTCTTCTTAGGTTCTGGTGGAACTTGATTGTGCATCCATAATGGCCCTACTGACAGACCAACATCAGGGGGAGGGCAGTAAACATGCCTCTTCTGAAGACCTCTGCTGACACCCCCGTAGGGTGCTTCACTATAATGATGGTGAGAGGAGATTCCACCAGCTCTGCAACTGGGGTGACTACACTACCCTGTTCAACCATATCTCCTTCAACCTGTCCATTCTCAGATGTTTCCATGTCATGGGTATGCACAGGTATATTTACTCTGTCCAAACTCTGGGTAGGGGAGGTGGGAGTCACAACCTCAGTATCAAACATGCCTCCACAACCCCAGACTATACGTATTCATCATCACTATCATTATTGGAAGCTATCAATACTTTGACATCAAGTGATATGAGCTCCATAGTGCCAGTGGGAGCTTCACCTGTGATTATACCAATACAAATGAAAAAAAGGAGAAATACAAGAAATGCAAAGAAATATTTGACTTAAAGCACATCAAAGCAACCAATACAGACAAGAGCAAGTAAACATTTCACTAAGGTGTATTTAAAGATCTATATATAAAAGAAGAAAAATAAAGTATGCCCATATGATATACAGTTGGTCATTGAAGCTCAACGCCAGATGTGCCTCAACAAACAAAACAGAAACTGATAGAGGTATAATAAGCATTAAACTGAAGATGATCACTTAAAACTATTATAACTCTACACATATACATATATAAATGGCATACCTGGAGCATCATTAGTAGAAACCTGTGTTTGTCTTCCACCTCCACCGCCACATCCAGAACAGCAGTGAGCAACTCCTTTGACTTGCCTGGATCCTGTACAGTTGACAGGAACTCTTCTATCTCAGTGAGTGGTAGTTCAGTAGCAGGACCACCGTCAGTAACTCCCAATTCGAGTGTAATAGCCCTAGCTCTTGTAATCAGATTTTTTATCATATCACTGGCCCTATTTCTGATAGCCTTGGAGTCACTATCATGACCACCTACAGCATTCACATCATCAAACACCTGTCACCAGTCATGTAAGGGCCTGTCAGCTAAATGTTTCTTGAAGATGTTTGAGACATGAAGATAGAGCACCTGGACTACTACCTCATCCTCATTCTCAGCATCTGAGAATGCAGTTTTATGTGGCATGGCTGGTTTTGATGCAAAATTCCTCTACTGAAGATAAAAAAGAATGTTATTGGACAGGGATTGTGTGGATACACAATGAGTTACTGGGCAGAAAAAAATAATTATGCTGACATCACTATTAACATTTGATAATGATATATCTAAATACAACATCTAACAATACCTGTAAAATCCCCCATACTCCCCTATATCAATAACACAAATTCATAAGAGGCAAAACAGTTGGTCTTCTTCAAGATATGAAATAGCATTAGCAATGAACCATTTCTTACATGTCACTTTAACCTAAAATAAGCTTCTCAAGTCAGATATGTGTTAACACCCTCGGGAAATGTTTCCAGAAAACAATTTTATATATAATACAAGTCAATAATTACTGTAATAATTCAGTACAAAAATAACATTCCAAAGTGTAACCAGCACTCCTTTGTGCAATAAAAGAGCAAATACCTTGTACTTTAACTCATTCCCCTACCCAAAATGGCAATAGCACAACTTCATAATAGAAAAAAGTTATATCAGGCATATAGAATCTCACTAGCATTAAACAGTTTCTGAAATGACACTTTAACCTACATAAGCTATAAAGTTAGGAATGTGTTAAAATTCTTGGAACAATGTTCCCAGAAGCCCATGAAATAGGACCAGAGGATCATTGCAATAGAAAGTGTCATACTTTCATTATAAACACAACCGTGGAAAGTGTTGACATCACTCATTTTTGCAAAGCAAAGCATACTAAAGTAATACTGTAAACAATAATTTTAAAGAAAATACTTTGACAGAAATCGTAAGACAGTTCTCCCAAAAAATGTAAATGCAGCAAGTCTTAACAGTGAGAAGCAGTATTTTGGTTATGAAGCACTTGGAGAATCCAAGCAATCTTTCCTAGTATGATGGAAGTTCCTTAGCCCTAGGTTCTGCTAATGCAGGGTGATTAATCTCTTTGGACACGTGGAACAGGTAAATCAGGTATCAGCTTATTATTATTCCTGAATCACTCAATATGATTGAATTGCTGGGCAGGTAAGCATGATGTGATGGCCTACACAATGCTGTGCACCCACCCTAGCAGTACAAGAGTGAATATTCAGAACTGAGGCTCACTAATTCCTTTCAAGTGTGACTCATTAGCAGTGGTATATGTAAAGCGTATAAAATACTAACCAGGATAAAGTATCCGCTAAAAAAACAGATAAGTCCAAAAAATATGTATAAAGAGGATACACCATGACAATTGAAGCCAACCAAATCACCAGCAAATATATTCCAACTGCAGAAATGTTCCAAAACGAAGTTTATTGAGGCAAAAAGAAGAGAGACAGTAAGCGCTTTCACGTCACCAGGACGCTTCATCAGACTTAATTAAGTCCCTGCATCAAACATCTTATATAATAATAAAAGAACTCCTATTGGGTAGCGACTATAAAAGTTCATACAATAAAAAGCTTAATAACTGGTTCACATGAAGGGAAGGAGGGAAAATTTCAACACTTCATACTTAATAACATTTTAAAATACATAATATTATAATATAAAATTTTATATATATATATATATATATATATATATATATATATACATAAATATCTATAAAAGTAATAATAATCTATATAAATTATCTGATAATATATATAAATCCATCAACGTTTAAAAGGTTTGTCTATTAAAACTCTGGATATTCCTTCCAATGATAATTTGGCTATAGTGGAACAAGTTGTGCGTAGGAAGACTGCATTACCTGCTGGAACTAGTCGCAGCGATGCAGGATTTGAAACCAACAATCTCCATTTTCCTCTACCTTTTCGGGAGGTGAACAAACCTGCTTGAAGCCCTCAGTATCAGGGAAGGAAAAGGAAAACTTCGAAAGGTCAGTTAGAGTTTCAACGCAAGTCGTTGAGACCTGTACAACAAACTTAGTAGTGAACATTTCAGACTATAGACTGACAGAATATGAGTTTTCAGTATTAAATAGAGGTCTTTCTTTCATTCCCTCACAGAATGTGGATGTGAGTGAACTTATTGTTGACATGAAACAGTTTATTAGAAATGTTGCTTTAGCATTGCAGTTTAAGAATGACAATACTGCTGATAATAGTGTTCAGTTTAAGAAACCTTCTGTGTATATACCATCTTCACATCCATTATTAGAAAGTTTTGAAAAAGCTTGCATGAATGATTTTTTGCTACAATTTGAGAATACTAACACTAAACCTGAATTTTTTAATTTAACAAGAGAAGAAAAAATATCACTAGATAATTTAAAAAAGAATACAGATATAGTTATCAGACCTGCTGATAAAGGAGGAGCAACTGTGGTTCTAGATAAAACTTATTATGCTATGAAGATTACAGAGCTACTTAGGGACAATAGCACTTATATTCCACTTGATTCTATAGGTTTAGAAAAACTTATTAAAGCTATGCATGCTGATTTATATGACATGCTTATGTGTGGTATAATAGATGAGAGTTTATATTATTATTATTTAGTTGAGAAACCTCTCATTCCATTATTTAGAGGTCTTCCAAAAATACATAAGGACATGAGTTGTCCACCATTTAGACCTATTGTATCAGGCAGAGGTTGGCTGACGGAGAGTATCTCAATCTTCATAGAGAAACAGCTTAGGCCAATAGTGAATAAAACTACACATATTCTTCGTGATACTCAACATTTTCTGGAAACTTTAGCCAATTATAATATGAACAATGAAGTGAATGAATCTGATTATTTAGTCACACTGGATGTGACAGCTTTATTCACAAGTATACCGAATGATATAGGGATAGATTATTTGAGGTTATTCTTATTACACAATGATATGTCTAACAACAAAGTCATTATGATTACCATGTTGTTAGATTTGGTGCTGTCAAATAATGTTTTCACATCACAAAGTAGCTACTACCTTCAAGTCAAGGGAGTAGCAATGGGCACATCATGTGCCAACTCCTATGCTAACTTGGTTTTAGCGTATTGGGAGTCCACTTATATTTTAGAACACTCTATTCTCAACATATTAGATGTTATAGAAGGTTTGTGGACGATGTCTTTTTGGTTTGGAGACGGGATTTAACTACTCTTAACGAATTTATTACATATGTAAATGGTACCGCTACATTTTTAGAGCTGACCAGTACTACCTCACAAATAAAAATTGAGTTCTTAGATGTTCTACTTAAGAAAGCAAATGGGACACTTACAACAGAGGTTTTTCGCAAACCTTGTAGAAGGAATGCTATACTCCATAGAGATAGCATGCATCCTCCTCACATATATAGAAATATTGTCAAAAATCAAGCAGCGTGTTTTTCTAGAATTACTAGTGAAGATTCGATGTTCGTTAAAGCTATTGAGAACATAGAAGCTGAATTTATAGACAGAGGTTATCATAAAAGAGAACTCATTAATCTACAGACGATAGACCGAGAAGGAAAGGATAGGCCATACTTACATATGACTAGGTCTTTACTGGAAAATACATACAGTAAAGCCATTGGTAGTAATAAAAAAAAGGATAGCTATACCTTATACTAATAATAACACCTCTATAGTTAATACTATTAAAAAACATTGGAACATTCTACAGCTCGATGACAATATTAAGCAAATAGTAGGAGACAAACCATCTTTTAGTTACAAGAATACTAAGTCTTTAAAGAGACTGTTATGTTATGATAATATGAGACAAGATGGTATACACTCCCAAAGGAAAGGCACACATGCTTGTCGTACATGCAATCAATGTAGCTATATTAAAAATTCTAATGAATTTGTACATCCAGACACAGGGAAGAAATATGAGTTCAATAAATATGCGGATTGCAAGAGTAGGAATGTGGTTTACCTAGGTCAATGTACAAAATGCCAAAGTTTTTATGTAGGTATGACCACTAGAACCTTGAGAGAACGTATTAGAGAACATGTATATGCTATTAACAAGGAAAATGAACTCAATGCTTTAGCTAATCATGTTCTTCAAAGAGATAGTACACATGTTTTTCAATTTATAGTATTAGAACATATTTATAGGACAGAGAGGCTAGGATGCATGTGTAATAGCACAGAAAAGAAAGAAGTAAAGTGGATAATTAAGTTAGCAGCAGATAGGGGCCATGGCCTTAATGACAAAGTTTCTTTGAGACCATTTTTAATAGACAAACCTTTTAAACGTTGATGGATTTATATATATTATCAGATAATTTATATAGATTATTATTACTTTTATATATATTTCTGTATATATATATATATATATATATATATATATATATATATATATGTATATATATATATATATATATATATATATATATATATATATATAAAATTTTATATTATAATATTATGTATTTTAAAATGTTATTAAGTATGAAGTGTTGAAATTTTCCCTCCTTCCCTTCATGTGAACCAGTTATTAAGCTTTTTATTGTATGAACTTTTATAGTCGCTACCCAATAGGAGTTCTTTTATTATTATATAAGATGTTTGATGCAGGGACTTAATTAAGTCTGATGAAGCGTCCTGGTGACATGAAAGTGTTTACTGTCTCTCTTCTTTTTGCCTCAATAAACTTCGTTTTGGAACATTTCTGCAGTTGGAATATATTTGCTGGTGATTTGGTTGGCTTCGATTGTCGTGGTGTAGCCTCTTTATACATATTTTTTGGACTCATTAGCAGTGGTGCACATTTAATTAAATCTTTCACATGCCTGCTAAAAGAAAGTACTCTTACAGAGCATGCTTCAGAGAGAATAGGCTTACAGAAAAGATTTTTACTACATTTACTGACACAGCAGATAATCTTTATATCAACTTTAGTAAAATATTTTTAGAAAATAACTGCCTCTGAATAAAATGTTTCTGTAAGTCATATCAAATATATACAAGTTAAACATACAAACAGAAAAATCTCCAGCCCTGGGATTCAAAAAAACTCCATGTAGGCTCCACGTGAATGTTACATGGAGTTTAGATGTTTGCGCAACAGTGAGCAGTGAGTAGTAGTGCACAATGCATATTAATTGCACGTGGCATGTCTAAGCTAGGATTTCTGGCTGGCAACAGTGTTTCTGGCCAGGAAACCTGTGTAAGCAAAAGCGGATATCAATTCTATGTAAGGCAGTGCACCTACGGTCCGCAGATTTGTTCAGAATGTCACAGTGACCACAAGGACTTCACAGATATCTGTCAATCTGTTAGTGAAATACATCTGCACAAAGGCCAACATAATAAGGGAGAAAATAACCAGAAATAATGACACAGATGTCGCATACAAATATGTTAGAATGAAACTCTCTCAAATCCATAAATCATAGGGGGGACAAAGGCCCAAACCTAGGGATAGATTTGTAATATTAGTCTTCCAAACATAGAAAATTGAAGGAATAATAGGCTGTGCAGGACCATGAACTTTCTGAAGAGCATGAAGTGTGAAACTAAAATGTCTGTCATCAGTATGTGACTTGAATCTGCAATGACATGCCAATGATTTGCCAGAAAACCAATATATTATAATGAAAATATAAAAAATATAAGATAAAAAGTGGACATTCTGCACAAATCAGAGTAGTTGAGAGATATGACCTTAAATGTATGTAATACTGACTCACATCAGTCCTGAGATCTTCCCAGTGATACAGCAGAAAGCCACATATTTGATAAGGAGAACATCTGAACATCCTGGGAATACATGGACAGTTGAGAGGTATGAATGTGAAGTATATGGTCCAAACACAGTAAGGGACAGTGTGCCTACAGTGCAGAGTATTGTGATATCCCATTCCTGCAGAAAAAAACAAGAATATTGGTGAAGTAACAGTTTGTGGATAGCCAAACTACAGAAAAAATGACTGAAACAATGCACTAAAAAGTGTTATTCATAAAAGCAAAGCTTTCAGGTTCAACAACAAATCAAGATAAAATGAACATTCACTTCCATATTTAAATACAACTTTCAACCAATTATTCAATAAAGCACAGCCGATAAAATACAACCAATAAAATACATCAGTTACATAATTAAATACGCACTCATAGATCTACAATATACATATATATATATATATATATATATATATATATATATATATATATATATATATATATATTACACACACACACACACACACACACACATATATATATATATATATATATATATATATATATATATACATATAAAATTAGATGTAAAGATGAACATATAACTAAATAATTTTAAATATACGCTATTTTAAATATAAGCTACTTTAAATAAGCCATCCTGTTTTTCAAGACAGGTTTTAATGTGACCATTTTGTTAATTCCTGGAATAATATCAGCTTACAGTAGTAAAATCCACTCATATTCTCTGTTCTAATTTGTTATTCATGTCATCTCCCCTTATGTTCTTATGGATAACAGTTAAAACTCTGAATGCAAAGTTATGCCCAGAACCATGCTCATTAATATGCTTTGCCAATGAATTTGTTAAGTTGTTCCTTCTAATGTCAGATTTATGTTATACTATTCTGTCCCTTAGGTGACTATTACATTTGCCTACATAGAAGCTTGAACAAGCTTGACATGTTGCTAAATACACTGTTAGAGGTATTGTAAGTAGTGGAAAATTTTGAGATATAAGTTTTCCCAGTAACCGGATGTACATAGTTATCTTCGCTATTAATTGTGGCACAACAGCTACAATTAAAACATGGAAAAATTCCCTTTTTTATAGCAAGTTGGTTATTGCCCCCCGCCCATTTAATATCTTTGTGGCATAATAGTTTCTTTAAATTCACACAAATATGATAGAAAAAAATAGGTTTACCAGAAATAATATTCAACAGTTCTGGTGCACTTCTCAAAATGCTCCAGTTTCTAGAAATTATACTTTCAAAGCCATCACTACACCTACTATATGTAATTGGATAGCTAAGCATATTTTCATTTGTATTTGATCTAGTGTCATCAGCCATATTATTTACATCACTAAAAATGGTGGAAACTTACCATCTTTCAATATCATAACTTATTCTTTCACTGAATATAACAGCCTTTCATTTAAACCTCTCTCCTTAAATTCATTTATAATAGCATCAGTCTGTTGGGTGCATCTCTCTTTGTCTGTGTTCAACTTGAAAATATGTATGTATTGTCCCTTAATAATCCCTTTAAATATATGAGGGTCATGCATAGTAGTGTAGTGGAGATATTTAATTTTTTTCTACCTTTTTCCTATATAATGTTGTTTATATTCCATCCCCACATTTGTTTAGCTCTATATCTAAAAATTTTATTTTATCTGATGAATTGGTCATAGAAAAATACAGGAAGTTGGTTGTTGTTGTTTGTCTTTTGGATTTTCCCGGTTAGGGGTCGCCACAGCGGAACTCTGGTCCGCTAATGATTGGCAGTTGGTTTTTATGGTGTCGAGTTGCCAGCTCGACGCCCAACCTTCAACGAAGGCACGCCCATTCAACGCATGTCTTTTGAACGCTCACTCGACCACGGGGAGGACATGCAGACTCCACACAGAAGGCACTCCCAACCCAAGCCGAGACTCAAACGGGAGAACCTCTTGCTGTGAGGCAACAACGCTACCGCTGCACCACCGCGGAAGTAGGACATTGGTGCTGTTGCTAATTTATTCAATATACTCATTAAGTTCTTCCTTTTTTCCTTCCCAAATAAAAAACACATCATCCACAAATATTTTTTAAAAAGTCACTTTAGAACTATATCTATCTGGAGCATTATATACATATTATGTTTCCTACTTATTTAACACAATAATTGCACAGGTATTGGCAAAGGGAGTACCCATTGCCACTCCTGTTATCTGATGGTAATATATGTTATTAAAAACAAATATATTATTATCTAAAACAAGTTCTAATAGCTCACAGACAGTTTCTATTTGTCTACCTGACAATATGCCATATTCACATAATAATTCCCAAAAAGAGTTAATTCCATATTCTTTAGGAATAACTGTAAATAATGATCTTATATCTAATACAACAAACATAAATGGCTTCTGCTCTCTACTGGAAAAGAAATGGTATAGTTGTTTCAGAAAGTCACCCGTACCTTTAATGTAACAACATATTTCAAATAACCAGCCAGAGTATTCTGTAGATATAGTGAAATAGGCTCAGTAGGCCATCCTATTCCCAATATTATAGGTCTCATTGGTGGATGAAAAATAGATTTGTGAATTTTATCCCATTCCTGCACATGAACTGCCATGTAAAATGAGCACTCATGTGAAGTGTGTGCATTGAATAGGGACACACACATGAATTGGAGGAATGAACACAGGGAAAGAGGACAGGTGAAACTACCTAATCCACAGCAGAGGAGGGCATGTTAATGGAAGATGGTTGTAGCAGCAACACCAATTACATATCTATATGGTATAGAAAGGACTGTACAGTGAAAATGTGTTTTATGTGACTGTCATACAAGGTGACATAACAATGGGGAGGATGTCTGTGTGAGATAAGCATCCTTACATGAATAATGCAGATTAAATTATCAGGGCTCTGACATACAACTTGGGTAGGATGCATATTGTGAAGCTGTGCAAACTGATATGCCTGAATATGAGTGCACTCTCAGCAGAGGTCTCCAGCAAGGTGGGCACAGGTAAAGACTCATAAAAGCATTACAAGAACCAGACACAAATATGGAAATATCAGAATAATACTACCAGTAATCCCATGCCTCTGACATAACATGTGATTTATAGTGATGAGAGATGAGTCTGCGCAAGCAGACTTGAACAACTATTATGATACACCCACACTCTATGAGGGTAACCATGCACACTGTCTTGACACTATAACATCTGGAGACATTAGGAGGAACACTGTTATACCTGTATGTGAATCCACACTGTCATGAATTATATATATATGCCATTAATGTTGTCAAATACCTATGTATGTCATGTGTGCATAAGCAGAACAGGTAGCACACATGCATCTGGTGTAGCAACTTGATTGGTGTTCCACACCATCTGACAGTCATGTATATTCCACAGACAAAATACCTTGGTATGGCCAATAAGCTGTGTAACAGCTCACTGTGACAAAAGTGGTATACTTCCGTTACACATCACTGGAAGATGTGTCAGGAGGTACATGAAGAAGTGTGCTTTATACACAGTTACTGGTGTAATGAAGGCTGCAAACCACAAAGGTATTATGGCCTCTGATGTGGATGCACTTCACATACCCAGTACTTCAGTTATATTCAAAAGAGTAGTCAGCACAGTGACCACATGCTGGTGGATTTACCATTTACAATCTACCCCAACAGATAGGTCACATACCTATTGGTCTGATTATAGAATATGATGTCCACATTATACTTGGGTGGGGTGTTTGTTTCCTGAATTAACAACCCCCCCCCCAATTTGTCTTGTCAATGCAGGTGTTGTCATGCCCATGGCAGCAGTGTTTATGTGTTGATACTGTCTGCTTTATAGTAATGTCACAGTTGGAGTCATTGATTGCCCACATTGTGCTGTCCTTTAGGCAGCTGTGTGGCCACAGTATGTGTATGTTATCTGTGATATCCATCACTTAACAGGACAGGAAAGGGCCTAGCAGACAGCCCTGATGTACAGACCTGATCACTGGACTTGAGATATCAGTCATGTCACGTATTTCAACTTTGTGAGATGCCATGCATGTGATACACTGGTCTACCCACTTGTTGATATAGCTGTTTATGGCCACATATGACAGTGTTGAGTGAATACCTCAGTGTGGATTTGTGTCTAATGCCTTGACCTGTTGAAGTTCCACAAGATAATACTGTTGTCATCATGTATGCCCTTGATGACTTCTTTGAGGATATATATCAGGTGTAATAAACATGATGCAGCATTAACAGCTCACACAGGTCTGTTGCACACAACCAGAATATGACACATGTAGAAGAAGTCCATGATCACATGTTGGTCCACCTCACAGTCAAGGCAAGTCATGATGTGTCTATACATGCACGCATCAGGTGCTGTTCCTCTACTCAGATGGATGCATGTTGAAGTACACCCTTTTATGAGAATATAGCCCATGTGGAAGGTGTGTTGAAGTGTTTATTCAACCATATCAGAAAGTTATATATGCTGAGTCATGCCATGTTCTGTGATGTTGTCACAGGCCATTGGTTCTGTGTGATAGGCTTGGTTAAAGGTAAGACAGTGCATACTGTCTATTGTGATCTTGCCTAGGGTTTTGACACAATCCCCCATGCAGGTATCATTGATAAACCCTCCCAGCTGGGGATTAACCCTTAAATCAGTCAATTAGCTCACTGACAGAATACCAACAGAACACATACTGTAAAAGTTGATGACTCAATCTGTACTAGTAGAGCTGTCACCACTGGCAAACCCCAGGGATCTGTGCTTGGTCCTTCAGTGTTTGGACTCTATTTCTCAACAGTTCAGGCTTAAGGTATATGGCTTTTACCTTACCAAATTTGCTGATTCTTGCATATTGGGTGCAACCAATGAGTCCTCCAATGATGATAACACAGTACAGGAGGAGCTAATGCAGAGAAATGAATGGGGACAAAGACACACGATCTATAACTAAATGCAGAAATGTGTCTTTTTTTGGTTGTCCATCTGAAAACTGGAATCCCATGTTAATCACAGCATTGACAACAGTCCTGCTATGCTGATACCCAGTGATGCCAGCACTTGGAACACATGTAGATAGTAGTCTGAACTGCGACCACCAAGTGTCCACACTGGCATTGAAAACCTATGTTATGCACATCATATGTCATGCCATCATATGCAGAGCTTATGATTGTATGACAGCACTGTAGTCAAACCTCATCAGAACAATAACAGAGTATAGTGGTCTTTTTGGCATGTACCTTACCATACACATGCAGCAGCTGGACAGACCACTGGGCTTTTTCAGCAAGATAACACTGGGCCTTCAAACCATGCCATGGTGTATGTGGATAGAGTTAAAGCCATGTCACTATAATCTGTCTGGTATAGGATGAGGTGACATCTGCCTGGTCTGCAGGCCAATGTCCGAACCTGCCGTGGTGGGAGTATTGCATATCCAAAAATCTGATATAGCTGATGACATCAGCAGTGTCTATTGAGGAGAATATGCTAATAACAGTGTCCCACATGCTGGTGTAAAAGGCTCTCTATAATGTCAGGCCAGAGCTCATACAAGCACACACCCTGTTGACTGAAGTGAGAATTGAATCCTTACCTAACTACACAGACTACAGAACTCAGTACTTTACACAAGCACCATGGCACAAGTCTGACTTGGGGTGTGTCAGACAACACTTTATAACTGATGCAATCAGCAGTGTCTGTTGAGGAGAACATAACAGTGTTCCACATACTGGTGTAAAATGTTCTCTGTAATGTTAAGCAAGAGCACACACACACACACACACACACACACACACACACACACACACACACACACACACACACACACACACATACACATGTGACTGCAGTGAGAGCAGAACCCCCACCTATCTAAAGTACACAGACTACAGAACACAGTACGGTATACAAGCACCACAGCACAAGTCTGACTTTCACAAGACTGCATGTGAACTTATAGTAGATGACATCAGCAGGCCATATGGGGGACAAGATGCTGGGCGGGCTGCAAATGGATGTGTAGGCATCTGTAAGAATAAAAATACAGTAGAGCATCTATTATCTGAACATCAATCATCTGAAATGTCAATTTTCCAAACTCAGCCTCATCAAAAGAGAGAGAGAGAGAGAGATAGCAATGTATGAGTGAATGCATGTAAGGAAGCAGAAGAGACTGTGTGTGTGAGAGATTGAGAGAGAGTGACAGCGATCTTAAGTAAGTGAGCGCATGTGTGAAAGCAGAAGAGACTGGTTGCATGAGAGATAGAGAGAAAGAATGAATGACTGCATGTATGAAAACAGAAGCAACTGTGCATGTGAGACATCATGAAAGTGAGAGCGATTAAGCAAGATTTTGTGTGTGTGTGTGTGTGTGTGTGCGTGCGTGCGTGTGTGTGTGTGTGTGTGTGTGTGTGTGTGTGTGTGTGTGTGTGTGTGTGTGAAATAGAGTGAAAAGTGACAGCAAGTGAGTGAGCGATCCCCTGGGAGCAGTTAAGAGGTTTGCCATACCTCTTGACCTCTTACAGCAAGAAATCTCAACAAAACTATAAATAATAGGTGTGTGTGTGTGTGTGTGTGTGTGTGTGTGTGTGTGTGTGTGTGTGTGAGAGAGAAAGAGAGAGAGGGAGATCAGCCACTAGCAGCAGCAGTGAAGAGGTTTGCATACCTCTGGATGTACAGTACTATATGTTTGATTATCTGAACTACCCTAGGTCCCAATTAGTTCAGCTGATCGGCACTCTACTGTACTGTCAATCCATGGTATTGTTGCACTAACTGTGGGATACACATTTCTGCTCTTCTGTCTAGAGACACACAAACATACACACACATTCACACACACATGCTCAGTTGACTGCTGTGAGAACAGAACCCCTACCTATCTAAGTACACAGACTACAGAACACAGTACTTTATGTCAGTGCCCCGACACAAGTCTGAGTTCTGTAAGTCTTCAGGTGAACTTATAATAGATGACATCAGCAGGTCATGTGGGAGACAAAATGTTGGGAGGCCTGCATAGGCTCATAGGTTCATAGGTTCATAGATTAGTACTAAGCTAACTGCCCTTGCGAGCCATTTTAAGCCTAGCCAGTTATCCATTGTCAGTTTCAAACCCTGCACCTTGTGTTTGTAAGGCAACCACCTTAACCATTAAGCCACCCTCCCAACCCCTTAAAGCATAGCTTCATATGTTCATAGAAGGCTACTAGCCTAATGGCCCTACAGTGTTTAGAAGCCTAGCTGTGTAAAAATAGAAGTACCCTTATTGAGCATAGTTGGCTGGTCATTGTTAGCAGAGCAGCACCAACTGGCCCTGTCCATGAAGGATAGGTGCCACCCCAGAGGTGACATTACAATCACTCAACCAGTAGTCAAGGCTGCGATTGCACAGGGTTATTGAGAAGCACTGCTTCACATGCAGTGGGTATCTATTACAGAGGAGCATGAGTTGTTGGTGGATATATCTGTCTCCCCAGTATGTTTTGTTTATGTCACAGGCTAGGTTGAGAGCCCTGGCCCAAGTTATTCTTGTCCCATTTGATTTGTAGATGTCCAGCATTTCCAGTAGGGCAGGGTTTGAAACTGCTTTGTAGGGCAGGCATGGGTCACCTCTCAACAGCCTGCATGATACTGAGTACACTGACAGGTCTTTCAGTCTTTCCATGTATGTCATGTTTGGAAGCCTTGGAGTCTCCCACGCACAACTCTGTGTTTTCTCCAATTGCTGCAGATGTCTGGTGAGATACAGACAGAAGCAAGCATTGTACTCAATTAATGGTCTGATAAGAGTAGAGTACAGCAGAGATATGTCCATGTTGTCTTGGATGTGATGTCCATATGTATAATATGCACAATGCATAATGTGTGTGTGGTCACAACTATGGACACATAGTGCTGAAACTGTAGATTGCTATCAACATGTGTTTCCGACACAATGGACCATAGTGATAAAACTGTAGATTGCTATCAAGTCTCACAACACTGTGTTTGAGCTTAGAAGGGTGCTATGTATATCATAATTAGCAGAGGTATTTTATTGCCAAAGGGGAAAATGAGCCATTTTATGCTTTAAGGTTCAGTCCGTAAGTTTGGCACCATTCATTTGTGTGTGGCAGCCCCTTCTGTAATATGTTACTATCATTGGGGGACTCTATATTAGTGTGTCCAGTTAGCAGTCATCTGCTAACTTCATAAACCACAGGCCATACACCATTGCCTGCATTTCAGGTAAGTAGTTTGTAAACAGTTGAGGGCCCAGCACAGATCCTTGTGGTATTCTAATGGTAAGTGGCTAGTTGTGGAGGTGCAGTTCCCTACTCTGAGAGAGTGTGTTATGTCAGTGAGCCAGTTGCCTATCCCTTAACTACTGTATGGCATAATTCCCATATGGGAGATCTTCACTATGACACATGAATGGGGGATAGTGTCAAAGGCCTTGGATAACTCATCATAGGCAGTATGTCCTGGTATCCCTCATCCAGGTCTTTGGGGTCAGTATCCAAGAAGTCCACAAGGTTGAATAAGCAAGATCTATCCTTGACAAAAACAAAATGGGTAGGCTCAAGTGTTTTGAAGGTCAGCTATGTCTCTGTGGATTTAGTTCATGCTGATTCATTCCCTAGCCTTGCAGATAAGGCATTTTAAGTGTATTGATCAATAGCTGTATTTCTGCTGCCGTTCACAGTTGTGCTCAATGTACAACTCCTTGCAAACATGGAGCCCAAAAAGTGAAAGGATTCATTGCTTCTCCAGCAACTTATGTGCGTGATTCTATTTTTTGACCAGATTAAAGGTGTTAAAATGAGGTAGATAGGAAAGTGGTGAAATAGGGGACAAGCAGGTGGAAGAATAAAGGGAAAGCAGGACAGGAATATGCAGGAGGGAGGTAGGAAAGAACCACAGCTATCCATTTATTTAACAGTGTAAACCTGAACATATGTACAAAATATTATCTGAACTTAGACTGTCATCACCAGAGAGAGAGGGGTGGCCACAACATAATCATGCTGCATAGCCAATTAGACCAAATCAAATGGGTGAAGAAGACATGTGTGAGAAATGGAGAGCTATGTATGGGGCAATTTTATTTTATTTTATTTATTTTTTTTTGTGGGACAGGTGCCCATTTATTTTTTATTTCAGACAGAGAGAGGGGAATGTTGAGGAAGGGATGTAGGTATATCGGGTCAGGTAAGTTTGGTAGGTGAGGAAGCAATTGCAGACAGATAAGACAAACAAGACAAGAGACAGGGATGGTGATGGACACAAAAGGTTGGCGGACACCATGATTGGGTGAGGGTGCGGATGTCCCGAACCCATGGCCATCAAGCTGGACAACAGTGAGAATTGAGTCCTCACCCACTGGACTGTCATCACTGTCACCTCACTCCGCTGGTGGCTGGAGTGCTTGACATCTCCTTCTCCCCCTAGTACTACACAAAATGAGGGAGAGCTATCTCTCCAGCTGGTGTTGAAGTGTACTAATGGTGCTGGGCACAACCCTATGCACTATCCTTGGAAACTCGGTGCAGGTGATAAAATCACCACTTCCAGAGGGTACCACTTGACCAGCCTCTGAGGCAGGACTACTTGAGGGTGCAGGAAGAGCAGGGGCAGCAGAAGCAGTGATGTCAGGATGGCTCCCAGACATGCCTGGTATCAGTGCTGGAGCCGGTGGTGGGGCAGTCGGATACTGTGAGACAGGCCTACTCTGCTGTGCTGTGGAGCATTTAGTGATGTGGTATGCATTGATGTCATGGACACATATCAATGACACATAATAAAATTTAAAAAATAAAATAAAAATTAATTTTTACAATAAAATAAAATAAAAAAATAAAATAAAAAAATCATAAAATGAAATAAAAATGGCACAAAAATATATTTTATAAATTATATGAAATAAAATAAAAAAGAGAGATAAGGGTTGGGGTGAGAGGAAAAAAGATAAGATTAGTACCTTCATATTTCACATACAATGCATTAGTACAATTATTTGACTCTATTATCTTTTTTTACATTTAAGACTACCATTTCCTAACAGAAGCACATTGTACTGCAGATTGCAGCAAGTAATCTTTGACGTACATATATTGCACATATGAGTGTTGCAATTATATACAGATTACAGCAAGGTATTTGTGCCACTGGTATAGAGGTTTTAATTTGACTTAAATATTATTGAAGAATTAACACTATTGTATAGTTGGGAAGTGTGGTATTTGAACACACAACCTCTTACTAAAGTCTAATATTGTATTCCTGGTTTGTGCTACAGACTAATGCATGCATATTTGATTTTACAGTTCAGATATGCATGCTTAATTTGATACAACTGTATAAAATACCAAAAAAGCTATCTTTAACTTTTAATTCTACAGTAACTCTACTCTTCTGCTGCATACATGGCACGTGCCTCTCTCATCCTCACCAATATAGCCCCATGGGTTAGGACAATGCACTTACAATCAGTGGTAGCAGTGGAAAAAGAACAGAACAAAAGATCATTATGAATACCAGTCTAGCATATATTCAGCTTTCTAAGTCTTAGTACTCTCTGCAGATGATACTTACACAGCTGTGGGATGTCCTCAGTCCTAAATTCCTCAGTCCAGTGGTTGAGTGTATCCCTCTTCCTCCTCTGTAGGACAATAGAATGCTGAGCATCCAAGTGCTCTGGATTATGCGGAACGCTCCGCATTTAATGACGAGTGAAGCCACTGTTCCACTGTTCCGCATTGAACAGCTGTGGCCCGCTACATGCATTCTGATTGGTTTGTGTATCGCAATTACTGCCACTCGGCATTGCGGTATACAAATCAATGCATAGCTGTGCTGCCCTTCCACATTACACAGCACTGGCTGCGCTCTACAGTTTTTGATTGGCTCATACACTGCATTTATAGCTAATCACAAATGCAGTGCATGAGCCAATCAAGTAACGCATTTCAGGACAGCAGCCAATGAGAGCTCCCCAATACAGGTCAATTATGTTCTGCTGTGGATTGAAGATGTTGGGACTAGGACTCAGAAGCCAGGAGAGGAGTCAGCAAGCTAAAGGGACTTTAGGGGCCTTGCTTTGGTGGATCAAGATCAGTCATATGGTCACTAGAAGACTGAGGTCTGTGTTGCTGCCTGCTGGACAACCGAAGCTGATCAGATCATCATTTTGGATTAAATTTCGTGCTGTGTGGAGACTGAGTCTGTGGATTATAGGCAGAGGTAAGTGCTTTATAACTGTAGCTGCAAGAATTTCTTTCCTTGAGAACCTGTATGCTAGCAACTTTCTAAGTATATAAGAGCAATGTTTAGTGTCTCTATTTTTGTGTTACTTGACCCTAGTATATCTGTTGTATGCCAACACAGGTACTGTTATTCTGACGTCTCGGCCTTAGCCTTCAAAGAGTATGAAGCATATAATTGACAAAGCATATTTATACTACTACACACAAGCAATTATATAATAAAACAATTAATGCAAATTAATTAGATTCATTAAATCAATACTTTCCAATTAAAATCTTCATTAAGACCACAAGGCTGTAATGTATTGAATTTCTAAATATATACAGCTTCTTTATATAATAAAGTATGCTTAATGTTATCCTTAGCATTACCAAACTGACATATTTGCTCTAAAATAGTGCCTTGTAGCCCTTCATTTTTACTTTGGTGGAAATCTTTAAAATGCATAGCCACAGAACTTTCTGCTTTCTTATTAATAATATCTCTGGCATGTTCTAAAAGTCTAACTTTAAATGCCCTTTTGGTCTCTCCAATATAAAATTTTTCACAAGGGCATTTAAGTGCATATATCACCCCTTCAGAATTGCAATTGAAAACATTACATGTGTTGAAACATACATTATTAATATAAGAAAAATAAGGCACTACAAAGCTTCAAGCTTTGCATTTGCCACATCTAAAAGTACCTTTCATAGATAAACTTTGATGCATATTAACTATAGGCATAGTAAACTTACTTCTAACTAAAAAATCTTTAATATTTTTTCCTCTTTTATAGGAAAATTTTAAATATACATTCAACCATGGAGACACACTACTTAATGAACTAAAATACTTCCAAAAATAATTCACCATTTTCACCAATTCATCACTAAAACAGCCAAAAGTTGTAACAAAATACATAGTATCCTTCTGTCTATTGTTTATATCATTTGACTGTAACAAGTCTCTATTATGAACACTATTAATAACCTTTTTATACCTATGTCCAAAAAAAGTTTGTAACTATTTTTTATTATATCTTCACTATAACCCCTATATTCAAACATTTTCATTAATAAACTCAATTCCTTGTTAAGTATACTATCCCTATTACATAATCTAGAAATTCTTAACATTTCACTATATGGTAAACCTTCTATTGTATGAGGAGGGTGACAACTCGTGCCATATACATATTGTGTACCTCCTTCAAACTTCCTATTAACTGATGTAACTAATTCTTCACCATTCACAATATTTAATACAATATCAAGGAAAGAAATAGAAACACCTTTTTTGCAAGCTGTGGATTTCGCTGTTGTTTTATTTCATTTTCTGGTTCTGGTTGTTCATATACAGGTACTGTTATTCCAGCAATATTTCCAAGTTTATCAGAGCAATATTTCTAAGTTTAAAAGAGCAATATTTAAAGTGTCTCTATGTTTGTGCTGCTTGTCCCCTTATTACATTGGGCTTTGTCCACAGTTCTTGCACTAAGAGGTTGAGAGGTATGTCAGGATGGATGTCAAAAGTGAGTTATTTATAGTAATAATACGCTTTAAAGTAGACAGGATGCTGTTTAACTAACTAAAATCATTTGTGTGACTTGTCGGTTTAGAAAATGTAGTGAATGTGAATTTTATTTTTGTAAAGTGCTGTTTCATTTACTTATGGTGTGGATATGGTATTGCAGATTATAAAACAAAGGTTTTGGATCTGAGAAGTGTCTTATTGAATTTTACAGATGTTCTACCATGCTCCATGGCAATGGCATGTTTTGCGCTGTGCGAAAATAGGGTGTTCCACATTTTGACCATTTGTCACACATTGTTAAGGTCTGTGTTCTACATTGGCCTCTTAAAAGGTTGAAACCTATTTTATAATGATGTCTGCATTGCTCCCCCCCCCTACACTTTTACAGCTGCAAGACCTGTCGGGAAAAAATAATGAAGTGGAGTTTTCACTCTAAAGTGGAAGTTAAATTAACTAAACTAGCTGTTCTTGTTCTCTTATTGCTCTGTGTTACAGGAGTTACGCTGCCGCTGTTCTGTTGGTGCTGCCAGAGTTATTCCGGTAAGGAGAGTTTTGTTCTTTCCTTTGCAGGAGTTCTGCTGCTCCCGCACATGTGTGTGTGTGTGTGTGTGTGTGTGTGTGTGTGTGTGTGTGTGTGTGTGTGTGTGTGTGTGTGTGTGTGTGTGTGAGTGTGTGTGTGTGCATGTGTGTGTGTGTGTGTGTGTGTGTGTGTGTGTGAAAAATGTCCAAGTTAGGTATATCTGGTGATTAGTGTTACTCAGGCTCAAACAACAGCCTGAATTCTCTACCCATACCACCACTTGTGATTCAGGGAGTTGAGTCCATAGCTCTCCACTGTCCAGATTTTCACAGAATATTTGGCTCATACTTTTGGTCTGTTCCTCTTAAGTTTCAGTCTTCCTAGCGTTCAGGAAACACATGGTAACACAAACACTTTAATTTAGCAAATTTCTAAGATTATACAAGCAATATTTAAAAAGTGTCCCTAGTTTTGGGCCTTTGCCCCCCCCCCCCAATAAATTTTGGCTTTTAACAGATTTCTTGTGCTGTGAAGTTGACAGATTTAGTTGATTGTCAAGTGGATTTTACAAGGAGCTGAGAGCTTCAGGGGAAGAGAAGTTTAGTGCTGCTTATGCCAAGTCTATTTGGATTGTTAGTAGCACAACAGGTAGTATACTTGCTTTTGATGCAGTGGGTTCTATTCCCACAGTATGCAGATGGATTGCTGATACTGTACTGTGTTGTACTTTAATGGGAGTGGATGCTGCAGTCCTATGAATGTCCTCCTTTGGAGGAGTTACTTAGTAACCATAAACCCATTATCAGTTTGCCATCCATTCCCCATTGCAAAATTACTAGCTTATTTTTTAATGTAGCGGAGGCAATTTATTCTTCAAGGGCAACATGCACTTTATTTGTAGATGAAACAATGAAATATAAAGTTGTTTGCTAGTAGCAACCTCTTCATTAGTTACAGACCCCTTTAATGTGGAATTATTTAGATGACTTACTTCTGCAGAGATTTTGCATATTTACTGATATCGGTGGATTGTAATGACAAAAGTTTGAGTGGCCTTTTATGGCTGAAATTTTCTGAAATGGGTAGTTTTGTCATTGTTGGTTCATACATTTTGTTGCATTGCTCACTAGAAGACTGTTCCAAACTACAAATTTAAAACACATTCTAACAAGTGGTGCTGTATTATACAAGGTATAAAATTTAATACAATCAGGAAGGTGAATCAAAGAACTTATACATGTATGCTTACTCACAGGATGCAGGAGATTAAAATAGGGGAAGAGACCAGTCACCAATGGTGTCCACCAGGGTTCAGTGCTGAGAGTTTTTCTGTTTGGCATATACATCTCAAAAGTAAAAGGAAATACCAAAGGGCTTTGGCCGACTAAGTTTGAGATGACTGCAAGCTAGGAGCAGTTATTGAATCCCCAAATGACTTAACCTTCATGCAGAAAGGTTTGTCCCTAACAATAACTGGTGCCAGAATCATGAATTGAAACTAAACTCCAAGAAATACATTATCATATCCTTTGGGAAGTCATCTACTCCAGAGAACTGCCAAATTGACAATGCCCCCTGAGAACTGACCTAGTTGTGGGGCATTTGGGAACTTGTGTGTACAGTGACTTTTGACCAACATGTGCCCAGAGTCATAAGAACATCTTTCTATATTGCACAGCTTATAAACAAATTGATTGTGACTAGATCTAGAGATGTTATTGTCCCCTTTACAAAGCCCTCATTAGGTCAATCATTTTGTATAATGTTCACTTTGGCATGTATCTGTCCAGACCCATGCAACAACTGGAATACCCACAGAGATACCTTACTAAAAGGATACAAGCCCTAAACAGTAGGTCTTGTATGGACCACCTCAAAGATTTATTACTATACTCAGTATCCTACAGAATGCTTAGAGGTGATGTGTCTGGCATACAAAGCATCCTCTGACCTAATACAGATGGACCTACTGAACATCAGCAAGTCAAATGGCATCAGAAATACTCAGTCCAGGTATCTAAACTGAATGTTGTGGAGAGATGAATATATATCCAGAACAGACTATCCGTTCAAGTAAAACAAAGCTCATCCCTGTCCATACTGAAATGCAACTTGGATCTAAGGATGGGTAACAGAAAATGTACTCCAGGATTACCCTTTGTGCCACTAATAGATAGAGGCAGTTCCTAAATGCTGCTTCCCTTACATGGGTCCCCTTAAATTATCTACAGTGTTTGTTTGTGTCTTTCGGCTTTTCCTATCTAGGGGTCGCCACAGCGGAACTCCGGTCCACTAATCACATTTATTCTCACTAGGGTTAATATACAATTATCAGCCAAGGGATAGGTAAAACCAATCAGGAAATGTTAATTCATGCACCAAAATGAAAATTGGCTAAGCTTAAAATGTCCTCCAAGTAAACTTATGTTGTGGTAGTAAATAGTTTTAAAGAATTGCCCTTTTAGATCACTAAGTGCCCTTGTTACCCTCTACCCACCCCCACCTCAGTCTTCAACAGCTTCTGGCACCTCTGAACCTATACCATAAAAAAGGACAAATGTGTAGCTAGGCAAATTGATGGTGAGGAGACTTGTTTATATTTGGAAGAGTACACATACACTATTTCTTCAGGCTATATCTGTACAGAGAAGTACTGAACTTCAGAAGGTATGATTTCATTTTGTCAGCTACATACTGCACATGCTGGAATGTATTTAAGAAAAGTCTGAAGCAAAGGCTTTTGCACTTATATATGTATGTATTACTTAGAAGTGTACTGATGGCATGGGCATGTTTGTCAAGCCATTTGAGAGGTATACATGATTGCCAATACATGAAAATGGAATGCTGTGTGACATGTTTCAGGGAACGTCCCTTTGATAGCACTTTTAGTATTTCCAATAAGGTTTGTTAGCAAAATGTTTCATTTTCCTGTTTGTTTGGGGGAGGGGAGCAAAGGTGAGTTACTGTTATGAAACCAACAAAAATAGACTGTTATTTTGGGTGGGCAAAGGTGAGTTACTGTTATAGCACAAACAAGGAGATACTGGTATTTTGTGAGGGGGAGCAAAGGTGAGTTACTGCATGGCACAAACAAGGGTACACTGTTCGTTTTTGGGGGGGAGGTGAGTTACTGTTCTGGCACAAACAAGGACATGTTGCTATTGTTACTCTCCTTGTTTTACATCCTGCCTTTTGTTAGTATTTCACATCTGTAGACTGTTTTATGTTTCTCCAGGGGTAATACTGACTGGCTACCTTTTCTGTTTTATCTGGAAACAGTTATTTTGTAGTTATGTGATACCTATGTGTATTATACTTCTATTGTCTTTCAGGACACCAAGTAGTATGCCAACCAGGTGTGTCAGCCAGGTAATAGTGGATGCCTTTGGGCAACATGGTGCTTTTCTTCTGGAAAGGGATGGGGAGATATGGCAAATAGGATGCAAATATGGCACCAGGTGGTTGATGATGTGAATGCCATGGGTGGCCATGGCAGGATATATGAGCAGGAGGGACACAGGGCCACTGACATGATCATATCTGCATGGGGAAGTGCAGCTGCTATGGGCCATGACCAGATGGTTACTGGGGGAAGGCCATCATTAAAACCCAAAGAAGAGTTCCTAGCCAATATCAGGGATCTAAACAGCTCACCAGAGAGTACAGTACACCATGTGCTGGATCCCAGAGCAACAGTTTCAGAGACAACAAGCATGTCCCAAGACAAGATTCCAGGTTGGCTTTGGTATCTCAACACTTGAATACTGTTGTATAGTAAAACAATTGAAATCAATAAGTTATTTCTGTATCACATCTTTTTTGTGGGGGGAGTGTTGAAGATTGCTACAGTTATTAGCTTAGGTTGGAGTTGTCAGCCATGTTTTTGTTGAAAGTATAGTTAATGGACATATAAAGGGGTAACGTTATTACCCCCTGTGTCACTGTTAATTGTGATGATGTTGCCCTTATCTCTTGCTTAACTTCTTCCAGAACCATCTAGATTGCAGAGGAGTATCTCATCTGCAGATGGTAAGCCAAACATTTTTATGCCAGTACTGCTGAGCAATTTAAATAAATATTTTAGTGTGTGCTGTTGATGTCAGACCTGTTGTGTGCATTGCTGTACTGTCTGAAAGGTGGCAGCACTGTTACTTTGTTAACATGTATTGGACTATAGTAGCATAGGTAATCATTTTTCCTGTGTTTGTTCTTATTATCACAGGTGATTATGACAGTGGGAGCACCCTCTGCCACCTGATGTCAGTGTATCAGCAGACTCTGATGATGATGGTAGCAAAACTGAGGTACAGTCGGTGGGTGCAGATGTTGAATCTGACACTGAGGTTATACAGCCATCCCCTGCAATTCCATTGGACACACCCAGTAGGCCTATGCCTCCCCATTCCAGTGAGCCCTCAGATATGGGACAGGTGGAGGATGAGGCCATTGATCAGGGAGGTGTGGCTACTGTGGCTTCAGTGCCTGTTGACTCTGACCATAGTCAAAGTGTGGGTGAGGTGCCATGCAAAAGGATTGATAGGGTGTGCTCGGTGGGTGCCTGCTGTCCATCCTCCATCTGGCATAGGTGTTTTTTTCCATGCAACTCAGTTTATGCTTATGGCCATCATGGAGGCACAGACACATTCCCATAGGTGCTCCAGACAATTGCTCAAAGTTGTAGATGTGGCACTGTCTGACATACATGACTGCCTCCACTATGTTGCCGATTCAATGAATCGGATGAATGACACATTGGAATGAGGGATGTCTGTGATGGACCAGTAGGTATCTGTCATGGAACAAATGTTGTCTGTGATGGAATGTCAGCTGGGAGGGGAACGGCATGCTCATAGGTGTAGGTCAGCCACATCATCTGCTATCAGCCAATGTGGCCATGCCCGATCATGCTCCCATAGTGGGAGTACTTCCCCTGCTCCATCAGTGAGTGTGCTGTCCATGCCCAGACATGGCAGGCCATGGAGTTATGGTCTTGGGTGTCCCCTTGAAAGGAGCTCATCCAGCAGACATCAGTCATGCTCAGGTAGCAGCAGTGCTTCTGACCATGGGCTTGGATGTGCCAATGCAACTCCTGGCAGAACCAGTTCTTGTGGTTGGGGACAACAAAGATGAACTGCCACCTCTACTGCATGGCTCACACCTGTCCAAAATACCACGATGTAGAGCCAGCACAGAGCTTGGCTGTGTTTGTGCAGACACTCACATGCCAATTTCACCTGAAGGACACCTACAGATCCACACACAACAGTTACTCATTTTGTCCAAATGTCTGCCTGCTTCTCTTTCTTACTCACACACACTCACCAACCTTTTTTTGTCAGCCTAAGCTTCTTACCCCCACACAGAACACCCTGTGCAAGTAATGATAACTGTACCATATTCCTGTTTGCTATCTTTTGGATTCAGGGATACATAAGCTTTGTGTCTAATGCTCAGGGTGCATAGCTAACTTAGTGCTTTAGTATATCTGCATTTGTGGTGTTGAATTAGTAACGGCACCATATATATAAAACTTATATTATATAGACTTATATTGGCCTTGGAAAGTTAGACAGTTTCATATTATTAAACAATACACTCCACGTCATGGACTTACCTTGTAAATGCAGCAGTTGCCACAGTTTTAGTTCAGGTCTGACTCTGTCTGATGAAAGCAGTACACAGCTGATACATGGGGAGGTAAAGGTTGTGTTGTCTCTTAGCTAATGCAAGGGCATACTGAGCAGGCCTATGTCAGCCTACACCCACAGCAGCTGGTGGTTCCCTCTCTGCTTCCTCATCTGCCTGTGGCTGCTGTGACCTTGGCATTGGTGATGAGATGTATACCCCTTCCCTTTGCTGATCCTGCTGAAGCTGCTTCCTCAATATTATGTTGTGTAGCATGGCACATACTGTGAATTTTCTGTACATGTCCATGGATTGTACTGCAGGGCTCCCCCAGATGTATCTAGGCACTTCAACTGTGACTTCTGCAGCCCAAACACATGCTCTATGAAATTTTGGTTTGATCGAGTCTCTCATTATGGCATTTTTCTGTGAGTGTGTGTGCATTTCTGATGGGTGTCATCAGCCACAGTTCCAGAGCATAGCCTGCATGCCCCAGTAAATGACCCTGTGGGATCATACCTACCAACTGTACAAATTTTTGCAGAATGTCTAGATTTTTGTCTCATATTTATGGCCCATTTTTTCATAAAAATGTGGTTTTCTGGCAAATCAGTGGCAAATCATTAAAGACAGAAGTTAAAAAATGACAAATATTTGAGTTTCAGACTTCATACCCTTCAGAAAATGTATGCTAATTCACGACATGTTATTCTATCAACTTTCTAAGTTTGTAAGAGCAATATTTAAAAATTGTCCCTATTTTGAGTCTTTGTACCACTTTTATTTATGGCTTTGTCCAGATTTCTTGCTCTAAGATGTTGAGAGTGTGGGATATCCCCCCTAGCAAACATCTGGTACAGTTGTGAGGTGTGTCACATATGTGAGTCATGGTAACTGCCAGGGTTGCCAACACACATGTTCAAGATGATTTCCTTGGCATTACACATGACTTGGCAGTTGATAGAGTGGTAGCCCTTTCTGTTTATGCAGAGCCTACCCTGTTCCCCGGGTGGTGCCTTTATTTCTATATGTGTGCAATCTATGGCACCCAGTACTTCAGGGTAGTGTGCTACATGGTAGAACGCCTGCATATTTTTGTCCCTCTCCTCAGAACTACTGGGAAAATATATGTGGCCAATGACATGTTGGAGCATAGCATTCAGGAACTGGTGGAGGATTCTGGATGCTGATACCTGTGAAACCCCCAGAATGTCCCCTGTTGGTCTCTTAAAGGTACGTGTAGCTAAGATTCTAAGGACCACACATACCTTTGTCGCCATTGGGATGGGTTGGACTTCTCAACCAATTGGGGACAAATTTCAACAGAATCAGGGACAAGTCCAGGAAAAATCAGAGACAATCAGGGACACTTTTAAAATATTAGTGTTATTAAATTGAAACATTGACAGAATCAGAGCATATGAATTAATACACATTTTCTGAAGTAAAAGAAGTTTATAACTTTTAATTATTGTCATTATTCATTAAGTGTAATTCACCACCTTTCCTCCAAAAGTCAATAGTTTTAGGAGGGATTAAGAGGGGTATAGTTAAAATTTGAGTTAAAATCAGTGACATCCCTGAAAATCAGGGACAGTTGAAAGGTATCCCCTCGGTTGGCTCTGGTTCTGAGTTGAGGACAGCAGAAGTCACAGAGTTCCTGTAGTGTGTCCCTGTCCACTCGGTAGCACTCTAAAATTTCCAAATCATGTAGGTTGTGAAAAGTCAAGTGGGGCCTGAAAATTCTTCTCCTTTTTGGCCTAGGCATGTTGGCAGCAGCAGCATTGGCTTCAGCCTGCAGCACATACAAATGAATTAAAGCAGCAGCAGCCCCTAACATTCTGTCTGTGAAGAATCCTTTTGGTGCCTGTATTCCAAACGTTTTGGAATTCACAGGAAAAACCAGCAAGGAGTCCACATGGATGCTTTATAGCTTGTTGAATAACTCCACCATGTTGTATTGGATGGTTAGCATGCAATTCAGCTGCTTGTGCTGTAATTCCCATGTCATGGTGTTTACCTTGTTTGCATGGGAGTACGTGCCTGTACACAGCATTTACTGAATCTGAATTTCGTTGCTACTGTGTGCACATCATGCCGCAATGACAGTACTATGTAGTGTTTAGTGAATCCCCTGCAAATCATTACAAAATGTAATACAATCATTATGAATGCATCAAGAGTGACTAATGCTCACAAAAGAAAAGGAAGAACACATTCTTGTCTTGCAGGCATCTGTTTGTAATGTGAAATACTTCACTGGCATACCTTCTGCAAGTATCCCATTCACCAAAATTTCTACTGTGAAAGGATGAAGGACAAGTGTGAGAGCACGAGTATAGTGCTCCCGAGTGATACCTTGTGAAAGTGTTAGAAATCTGCTTAAGTTACCTGCCTGAAGCAGCTCCAAAAACAAACTAAAAACCACAGATTTTTAGCTCAACTCTTCTCCCGATGGGTTAAACACTCTGTGGTCATCCGCTGCCCAACAGACTCACCCAGCAAAATACCTTGTCAAAGTGTTAGAAATCTGCTTAGGTTACCTGCCTGAAGCAGCTCCAAAAACAAACTTAAAAAACACAGTTCTCTAGCTCAACTCTTCTCCAGATGGGTTAAACACTGTGGTCATTACCTGCCCAACAGACTCACCCACCAAAATAACCTGCGAAAGTGTTATAAATCTGCTTAAGTTACCTGCCTAAAGCAGCTCCAAAAACAAACTAAAAAACACAACTTTCTAGCTCAACTCTTCTCCCAACGGGTTAAACAATTTGTAGTCATCCCCTGCCCAACAGACTTGCCCAGCAAAATACCTAGTGAAAGTGTTATAGTTACCTGCCTGAAGCAGCTCCAAAAACAAACTAAAAACCATAGCTTTCTAGCTCAACTGTAGGTGTTCCTTTTACTGTAATTTATCCACACTTTGAATGTGTTTTTAAAACTATCTGCTTTTTAAATAGTGATTTAAAGTATTACTAAAGGGCAGATGAGCACACACGCAGGTTAGTTTTTATGGCTGTAGTAACTTACTTTGACCACCAGGAGGCAGCACAATGCCAGCAGTCTACCATATTCCTTGTTTTAAGTAACAATAGTTCTGATAGCTTTTAGTTTAATGTTAGACTGCTGGCATTGTGCTGCTTCCTGGTGGTCAAAGTAAGTTACTACAGCCATAAAAACTAACCTGCGTGTGTGTTTCAGTCTTCAGTTCCAGTATATGTAGGTTTAATGTTGCCAGCCACATTCTAGAGTACTATTTAACCCCTAGTACATATTCTGTACCCTTTGTTTCCTGTTTTTAAATTTATATCTGCAACATTTCCATCTCTGGCTTGCTCTCTTCTTACCTTTTCAGCTCTGATTTTCACAGTTGCTTCCTTTCTGATTATTTTCACTGCTGTTTCACACTGCTTACCTGACCCTGTCAGTACTGGTTCCAACCAGCTAAGCCACTGTGACATCCATCTCCACTTTCTCTCCAACCCCTCCCCCAGTTTCTTTCACTTTCTTTTCTTTCCATCCCCTTCCAAGACTCTTTAACTTTCCCTTCCTTCCTGAGGCGCTATCTTTAAAATGCTTTCTAGCTTCTGTGCAGTCCTCATGGAAGCTTCTATTCCCCCCTGCCTGTGTGCTCTCCAGCTGTAGAAGGTATTGTGCAAGACATACTGTTTTATTTATTGCTGTGTTTACACTGCTACTACGTACTGTGTGTCAGTGCAGAGTTAACTGTGTTTGCTACATCTTACTTTTTCTGTACAAACTACTGCATTTACTCCTAGTGATACATTACAGTTTTTTAAGAATATTTTCTGCTCTGCTTACAGGGCTTAGTTAACCGTGTTTTGCTAGAAATTGCTTTATCTGTACAAACTATTGCATTTACTCCTAGTGCTACATTACAGTTTTTAAGAATTGTCTACTCTACTTACAGGGCTTAGTTAACTGTGTTTGCTAATATTTGCTTTTTCTGTACAAACTACTTCATTTACTTTTAGTGCTACATTAGTTGTTTAAAAAGTAGTATCTACTCTGCTTTCAGGGCTTAATCAGCTTGGGAATACTGTTATTGCTACCCTGGTTATTTCTTGTCTGTATTGTACCTCATTTATCCTTCTGATTCTCTAGGGTTTTTCTAGGTCTGGTCTCTCATATGTCTTTTCTTACTTTCTTGGTATAACCTTTTGTTTGTGTTCACCCTTATCTCTTGCAGCTTCTCCCGATGGGTTAAACACTCTGTGGTCATCCCCTGTCCAACAGACTTGCCCAGCAAAATATCATGTGAAAGTGTTATAAATCTGCTTAAGTTACCTGCCTGAAGCAGCTCCAAAAACAAACTAAAAACTACAGCATTCTAGCTCAACTGTAGGTGTTCCTTTTACTGTAATTTATCCACACTTTGAATGTGTTTTTAAGACTATCTGCTTTTTAAGAAGTGAACTGCTCTTTATCATTTAAAGTATTACTAAAGGACAGGAGAGCAAACACGCAGGTTAGTTTTTCTGGCTGTAGTAACTTACTTTGGCCACCAGGAGGCAGCACAACACCAGCAGTCTGCCTTATTCCTTGTTGTTTTAACTAACATTATTACGAATAGCTTTTAGTTTAATGTTATTTTTTAACTCTCAATATTTCTAGTATATGTAGGTTTAATGTTGCCAGCCACATTCTAGAGTGCTATTTAACCCCTAGTACATTTTCTGTACCCCTTGTCTCCTGTTTTTAAATTTATATCTGCAACATTTTCATCTCTGGCTTGCTCTCATCTTACCTCTTCAGCTGTGATTTTCACAGTTGCTTCCTTTCTGATTAATTTCAGTGCTGTTTCACACTGCTGACCTGGCCCCGCCACTATACCATCCACTCCCTCCCCTTCCTTTCCCAACATCCACTGACAAACTACTTCCTGTCAGACTCCAAATACATCACTTCCTTACCCTATTACACCTTGTCTATAACCCCTACACCTTCCATCAAAAAGGAAACATCTTATCATTGCCAACTCACTCCTGCTTCTTCTCTCTGCTCTAACCTCTTATCACTCAAACCTTCCTTATTCTCTTTGATGCTCTCCCTACCTCCTATACCTTTCACACACATTCTACACCTTCCTACTTTCATATCTCCCCAGCCCTTTTCAACCTCTCCACCTCTTCTCTTCACAGACTGTCTATATTGCAAACCCACCCTCCTACCTACAAATCTAAACCCAAGTTACACAAACTACATCTATGTACTACTGTACTCCCTCTTCCCACTAATAACTTACTCATATCTGGGGATGTTCTCCCCAACCCTGGCCCCTCCCCCTCTCCCCTCAATCAAACACCCCCCTTATCTTCTACATCCCTTCCTTCCCCAAACGCCTCTCATCATACTCAGCCTCTTACACTAAACTGATCCATATCCAAGCACCTGGCAATATACTCTCTAAATATTCAAAGCCTAATCAACAAAATCACCAATTTCCATGCCTGGATAATGCATACAAACCATCACATCCTTTCCTTATCTGAAACCTGGCTTAAGCCACATATCACTAACAATGAAATTCTCCCACTAGGCTATAATATCTGTCGCTCTGATAGATTCCCAAAAAAGGGGGTGGTGTAGCCATCATCCACTCCAATAGCCTCAATCTCTCACCTTTCCCCACACCTGACTTTCACCCAGCTGAACTCATCATCCTTAATTGCCACCTTAACCCTCACCAAAAATTAGCTGTTGTCGCCATCTATATCCCTCCTGGAAACAATTCATCCACTTTAGAGAATATCTTATCCTGGTTTTCCCACAATATTCCCTATGAAACCCTCATCTTAGGCGATGTTAACATAGATTGGTCTAAACTTAAAACTGACTCTCCACAACTCAGCATCAGTCTGCATGGTTTCCATCAACTGATATCTTCTCCCACTCGCCTCCATAAAAACTCATCTTCTAGCTCCATAATTGACTGGATACTCACCAACTCCCCTCACCACTACCACAACCCCACTTCCCTACTAGACCAACTTAGTGACCACCTCCCAATCTCAGTCTTTAGATACACCATCCAACTCCCCAAATCCCACCTTTATAGAGATTGCCGAAAACTCTCTAATTTTAATGTAGTCCATTTCATCTCTATCCTATCCACCATTGACTGGTCCATCCTTAAACAAATCCCTCTCAATGATGCAGTTACTAGGTTCAATAGCATCTTCCTGGATACCCTGAACTCTCTTGCTCCCTCTAGGAAGGTTAGAATAAAACCCAATTATGCTCCCTGGCTCTCAAAATAAACTAAGTCCCTTATGCTAAAAAGAGTTTGGAAAGCCTGGATCAAAACAAAGTAATTACCTCTACTACATAATTAGAGACATCTCAAAAATCTTACAAAAAAACAAACCAGTAATGACAAAAAGTCCTTTTATAACTGCACAATTCAATAACAAATCCATCCCTTGCAGGTTCTGGTATACTATTAACAACATTCTCTTTCCAGGCTGCCCCTGAACTCCCTGCCCCCACCCAAGTACATCTCCTCTGGAAACTGCTGCTCTTCTCAATAAACACTTTATTGAACCCATTCAAGCACTCATACATTCCAACTGTAACACAACTTCTCTGCCTACCCCTCACAATCCTTCTAACAAACAACTATTCTCTTTACATCTGGTTCCTACTTCCTACATCAGATCTCTTCTTCACAAACTCAAACCCTGCTCTCCCTCCACTGACAGTCAACCTTCTACCTTCCTCAAGCTTGCTGCTGACTCCATTGCCTATCCAGTATCTATACTAATCAACAGATCTATTCAGAAATCCACCATCCCTAGCTTATGGAAATCCTTTTTCACTATTCCCCTGCATAAAGGTAAAACCTCTACATACTCTACATACCCGTGCTCTCACACTTGTCCTTCATCCCCTCTCTAAGAGTCTCAAAAAATTTATCCACTTGGTTTCACTTTATAATCTCAAAATACTGAAATATCGAATTTCAGTATCTCAAGACCATAAAGCAGAATTTTCAAAATACCGAAAGCCCAAAAGCGCGAAATTCAAAATTGCGAATGTAAACATACCATACACAACACAACACATACACCATCCTTCCCACACTACAACAAACAAACAAAACACACACAAACATAAAAACACAAATAAACAAACCTACCCTACAAATAAGCAGGGCAAGTCCCCCTGAACCCCCCACACCCCCGCTACTTATATATACTAACTCTGAGGTCGCACCAAAAAGAAAAAGACAGTAAACTCACCACTACACACTCTACAGTCCCTCGCATACACACACACACACACACACACACACACACACACACACACACACACACACACACACACACATCACATATATACAAACATCACCACTTTCAACAGTTAAACACTCATACTTTTACCTATCTACCCTAACCCACACCTAAAACTTCCAAACACACTCACATACACTCAAATACCTACCCAAAACCGTAAAAATATTTTTCACTTACCTTAATCTCCAGCTAAATCCACACACCAAACCATACATCAGGCACACAGTACATCCCACGTTAAGTACCAGAACACCATAAACGTGACTTCGACATTTCTGGATTCGCAGTTATGAAATTTCACTATTTCAAAAATTTGACTTTATGGTCTCGAGATACTGAAATTTGATATTTCATTATTTCAAGATTATAAAGTGAAACCATCCACTCACAACTACTCGACTACCTCCTCCAGCATAACCTCCTTACTCCCACTCAGCATGGTTTCTGTCCCAACCACAGCACAACTACTGCCCTCTTATCCTTTACACATACCATTGCTGAGGCCCTAGACAATAACAAACTTATATAATGTCTCTACCTTGAACTTTCCAAAGCCTTTGATACAGTCTCTCATCCCCTACTGCTATCTACAATTGCAGACCTCAGTCTATCTTCTTCCTCCCTTACCTGGTTCTCCAGTTATTTATTCTGCAGTTAGCAATCTGTTAAATGGCTCTCTTCCACTTCTCTATTCATACCTGTCCTAACCGGGGTACCACAAGGTTCCATCCTGAGTCCCCTCCTATTTAATGTCTTTACCAATGATCTATATACTTCTTGTAAAAAAATCTTCCCTCATCCAGTATGCAGACGACTCAACTCTCATCTCCATCTCAGACAATATCTCCAATCTCCACACTCTTACTCAGATCTACCAACCCAAAAAAATAGCTGGCAAACTCCTATATAAACACACCATCGCTCAACCCAGGAACAAACTTCCAAGAGATATTTGTTCCATCATTCACCCATCCCACTTTAAAGAAAAACTCAAACTTCATCTACTCATCTCCAAAATATGTCCTTGTCAAGCCCCTACTTAAGCTCCCCACATCCCTACTATATACCTTTTCAATCCCTCCACATACAGCTAAGTTCTCTACTATTGTGGATACTTATTAAACACTACAATCAATACTGTTGGACTTAACTCTTTTTGTAAATATGTAAATATATTTTTTAGTCTGTAAAAATATCAATATGTATATATCATGCGTTTCCATTTCTGCTTTGTTTCTCTAACATTCTTGTATAACTGATTTTGAGCATATTTTTGACTCAAATGTTTGATTCTCTGTAAACTGTTTGTGTTTTTTTTTTTTGGAGCTTTTCTCCTCGAGTCTCCACTGAAAATGGGCCACAAGCCCAGCTGGACCAACCTGGTTAACAATGTCAATAAATAAATTAAAAAAAAAATGTAAAACTTTAGAATTACAAATCTGCCAGTGAAAGCAGTAATCCAAATTGTCATAAATGCACATGTTTAAGGCCAACACTTAGATAAATCAGCACACTGCTTTATGTTTTTTTTTTTTTTTTTGGGGGGGGGGGCTTTATCCTTTGAACTACACTAAGCATTATGCATCAGTGGCTGTCAGTAGTTACTATCAGTGAACAACAATTCACATCCCAAAGCAAAAACTCAAAATTGTATTTCACATGCACAAATGCTTAGCCATCAGTCATACAAATAAAACTGGCACTAGTGCACTTCTGTCAACACTGTGGACAGTCCTAACTGCAGGAAATACATCTATTATGTAACTTTATCTGTAGTTCATTGTGTTAATGCAGTATATTATAAGGAAGAGCACAGTGCAGGGTTTGATTACAGATTGTTTTAATAAGGGAGACAGAAAAAAGTATTGCCAGTTTCTTTCTTGTAGTACTGAACATTATGTAAAAAAGACAAGTAAAACTGAAACTTACAACACAAGTTGGTCTAATAAATGCTAATTAAGTTAAATGTACTCAGTGTGAAATGTGTTAATCATAGCACTGATCGTATTAAATGTAAGGTACACTTGCATGTGTATGATGTTAGCAACATTTGTTGTGATAAAGAATGACTCATTACAATCAGAAACATTAGGTATTAGGCAAATCATTAAGAGGTGAGCAACACACATTTCAACACATTCTTGACCATGGCTGCAGTGGAATGAGCTTTGCCATTACCCCAAGTATATATGATACTTATATATGTTGTGTAGAACAGTATGTAATGTAAAGTATATATGTCCCCTTCCTCAACATGTTACAGAAGTTATTCAAATCAATGTAAAGGAAAATGCTTTATAGTAATAAATATTTGCCTCAAAATAAAAAAAACACCTAAATACAACACATAAAGACTTATCAGAATTAATTCGGTCTCCAGTCATGTTCAAATTGTTGCTCCTCAATTTCCACTCTGAAAATGCTAGCTCAGCTGCAGCATTACCAGTTCATATAGCAACTGCAGCACTTCAGCCTTGTTTTTTCTCATGGGTTCTATTCCCAGTTGCTTTCAGTCACAGTTTGTAAAATGTACGTCCGACCTAGGCATTACAGGATCATAGGAAGTTACTAGGTTATTGGTCCCGAGGTCCTTACAAGCCTAGCCAAAAATGTATCCCATGTTACAAGTCAGCACCTGATGTGCCTGTCCAGCAGGGACACAGGTGGAATCCCACAGGTGTATTTTCTGTTCCTATCCAGTTATCCAGGTTGCACTTAAAAAAGGGTTAATGAGGTACTCTGCTTGACATAGAGAAGGAGTCTATTCCACAGAAAAGGGAGTCTCTGGGGACACAAATCTGTCCTGCCAAGTCCTACTGATGTCACAGACCAGGTTGAGGTCGTGCATGCTGGTTACTCGAGTGCAGCTTGACTCACAGATATGCAGCAGTCCCATCAAGGTGGGGTCTGAGATTGTTTTGTATGCCAGACAGAGGTCACCTCAGAGGTGTCTATATGAGACTTAGAAGGACAGGGCATTTAGCCTATCTGTGTAGGGTAAATGTTTGAGGCCTTGGATTCTCCTGGTGAGGAACCTCTGTGGTCTCTCCAGCTGCTGCATGTGCTTTGTGAGGTACATGCCAAAAGGGGCACTGTATGCAATAATGGGTCTTATAAGGGAAGAATACAGGGATGTTATGACCTCCTTGTCACTGGATGAGATACCTTACTAATGAGGTGGACCATGTAGAAAGCTTTCTGTACAATGGAGGCAATATGGTGGTGAAAAGTCAGTTTGCTATCAACCTGGTGTCCAAGTCCCTCACAACTGATTGCATGTTTAGGACTCTGTTATTACTATGATAATTTATGGGGATGTCACTCTCTGCAAAGAGGATGTTGATGCATTTTTTGGCATTTAGTTTGAGGCCATGTTTCTGACACCAGTAATTTGTTTGGATGAGACCCTCTTTGAGGATGTCCACATCATTAGAGGAAATGACGACAGTACCCAGCTTGCAGTCATCGGCAAACTTGGTCAGCCATAGCCCACTGGTTTTGGAATGCACCTCAGAAAAGTATACAACAGAGACCTCAAAACTGATCACTGAGGTACACCACTTGTTACAGGTCTACTGCTTGAGGTGGCTTCCCCTATTTTGACTAGATGGGTTCTATGAGTGAGCCAGTTTGCTACCAGTCTGGTAACATGCAGATTGATGCCTAGTTGAGAACGTTCATCTATTATACCCAAGTGGAGAATAGTATCTAAGGCTTTGGCCAGGTCAAAGTAGTAAGTGTGCAATGTCTTCCCCTCATCTATGGCTTTGGTGACTGTCTCAAAGAAGTCGACCAGATTTATCAGGAATGACCTCTGCTTGACAAAACTAAACTGTGTGGGTTCGAATTTTTGGAGGTTGCAATGTGCTTGTTAATGAGGTCCACGATAATCCATTCTGTGGCCTTGCAGATCAGGCTAGTTAGGCTGATGAGTCTATAATTTCCTAGATCGGTGGATACTCCAAAATTATGCAAAGGGATGACAGTGGGTGTCCTCCACTCATTTGGGATGAAGCCAGTACTCATGCTTTGGTTGAATAGGGTACCTAATGATGCTGCAAGTTCCTGCCTAAGTTCATGTAGGATGCAGCCTGGGATGTTATTGGGTCCCCTGGAGGCTGCATTTTTTGCCTTTCAGAGGGCAGTGATGACTTTCTCCCTAGAGATAAGGGGAAGGGGCAGGTGCTGGAAATGTCCTGATTTACTGATGGCGGGAACAGAGTGGTGAAGTTTTTATCAAACTTGTCTGCCAGCAGGTTGGCTATATCTACAGTGTTTACATATTTGGTGTCCTTGACCACCAATTCTGAGCAGATCTGAGTGCTTCCTTTGAGATTGCAGACATATGTAAAGAAGACCTTAGGAATGTCTTTAGTAGTTGTGGCCAGTCTGGACTCGAAGTTTGCTTTGGAGGATTTCACTAGTGCTCTTATTTGCTTGTTCAGACTAAGGAGAAATTGCTTCCATTTAGGCAACTGCTCCTTCTTGGTCCTGATCAGCAATGTTTTTGCCTTTTATTGTAGAGTTTACTTACTGCAGATGTCCACCAGACAGGTTTACAATTCCTTGAGAAAGAGGATTTTGTCCGGCCGGGTATTCCTGATTCCATGCAACTATATAAATGCTTGTATAGTACTTTGGTGTAGGTTTGGACATATGTGTCAGTTCCTATGGAGGGGAAGGGGGCTGTGAAGCTGTTTATACCCTCCCTCAGAAGGTTGTAATCAGCTTTGGAGAAGTTTTTTTTGTTTGACCCTAGCTGGGGGGGGGGGGGTCAGGGGAGTTGGTGACTTTGAAAGTGATCGTTTCGTGGTTGGATCTTACCATGGAGGATGACACTGTAGGGATGCTGCAGTGATTACTCATGTTGGTTAATACCAAGATCAAGATATTATCACCTCTTGTGGGGGTGTCAACCAGCTGGTCCAAGGCATCTGCATTGACGAAATCAAGAAACATATGGGCATTTGTGTTTTGGCATGAGTAGTTCTTCCAATCTATGGCTGAATAGTTAAAGTCATGCAGGATCAGGGTAAAGGGTTGAATCTTTATAGATTTGAAGCGGTCCAGATAGGTGGATTGGGAAAATTGAGCTGAAGTTGGGGGCCTGTAGCTAGCTATGATGCCATACTTAACATAAATGTATCTACTAATGGGTCTATATTATAATCTCAAAGGTTTAAAACTTCACATCACTAAAGATCGAACTTTAGTGATCAAAGTCTTAAACCATCGAAACCAAAAAAAATACTAAATTAAAAAAATACTAAATAGTGTGTAGGCAGGGGGGCAAGCCCCCCTGCACCCCCCACACACCCACTACTTAAATATACCAACTCCGAGAACACACTACATTGAAGTAAATGGAAATCTCCCCCTACAGAGATTTTCCATTTAAACGTTCGATGTAGTGCGCTTTCGATATTCTCATGTCAACAATGTCGTATTCAATATTGTCAGACTTCGAGATTTTAATATAGACCCTCCAATAACAACACACTGAATGATACCAGTATAATTGGCAATGTCATGTCATATTTGTTTAAACACTAATTATACTCTTTACCCACCCTTTATATCTGAAAGCTGCATTCATGCTTAGAAACAGAATACACCACAGCCTGACTTAGTTTTATGGAATATAGTTCTGCCAGAATTGTGAACAGTAATCACAGTGTACATAATTATACATCTTAGTACTGTAACAAACTTCCCTGATGCTCTATCTCATTGCTTGATTAGTTTTTGAATATCTTTATTAAATCTTTACATCTTAAACAATAACATAAGTGCACACACATTAACAAAAGAGAAAACAAAACCAAAGTTACATTTTTATTTTCTTGCATTATACATACTTTTCTTCTTTTTAACAATTGCCATTTACGCTAACATTCATTCATTTCAACATTACATAAATTGATCAATTTCTTCCTTGCATTATACCTCTGTCCTCCTCCTGAACATTATTCTATATGTATTCTTCCAAAAAAATTCCATTTATGTCTATGGAATTTGCTTCTTATAAGTTCATAGGTTCATAGGGTAGGTACTAGGCTTTCGGCCCTGGGGCCTATACAAGCCCAGCCAAAAAGGTACCCTGGCTTTTGCCACCCAAGAAAATTATTTTCCGGTGCCACTGTCGAGCAGAGCCACAGAGGTGATCCCTGGGGTAAATTTCCTATTTCCCATCCAATCATCAAGAATTTTATTGAAGAGTGCTAATGAGGAGCTTTGTTTGATGTAGATAGGTAGTTTATTCCAGAGTATGGGAAGTCTCTGGGATAGGAATCTATCCCTCCGGCATGTTCTGTTTATTGTGGTGATAAGGTTTAGGTCCCTAGAGCGTGTAGCTTGGAGGGATTGGGATTTCTTTAAGTGGAGCATGTCCAACAGCTCTGGGTTTGACATAGCTTTGTATGTTAGGCAGAGATCACCTCTGAGTAGGCGATATGCGACGGAGTAAAGCTGGAGTTTTTTGAGACGGTCTGCATAGGGCATCTGTTTGAGGCCGGTAATCCTCTTTGTGAGGTATTTCTGCGGCCTTTCCAGTTGTTGTAGATGTCTTGTGAGGTGCATTCCAAAAGGGGCGTTGTACTCTATAATGGGTCTAATGAGTGATGAGTAGAGAGGAACAATGACCTCTTTTTTCCTGGATGAGAAACCTTTTGTGATGAGGTGTGCCACGTAGAAGGATTTCCTGACTACTGCAGCGATGTGATTATCTTTTCTAAAGATCTCACTTCATTTCTTTTATCTCTTTCCAGATCCTGTTTTTACATGGTATTACTCCTATGTTTTCTTCAGTTGTCTACTCGTTTCCTGTTTTTTGTTTTTCTTAATTTTCAGATGCACTAGTTTATGTATTTATACTGCATTTAAGTAACCATGGCTTAGACCATACTTCTGTTTCTGTCAAGTGTCTTCCCCTCCTTCATATGCAATTTTGTTTTTAGGGGGTGCTTCATACTTTGTCTCATCAGCAAACCAGTAAATTATTCTACGCAGACTTTCAACGGTGTCAGGTATAAGGTAAAATAACTTGCCCCATTACTGAATCCTGTCGAATCCTACCAATCACTATCCTTTTTACTAGAGTGATCCTACCAATCACTATCCTTTTTACTAGAGTGGGTTATATTTGATATAACCCTCTGTGTCCTACTCTCTAGCAAGTGTTTTAATGATTCTATGCTCAATAGCTCACTAATCAAGTCTGCAATACAATCTTAAATGCTTTATTAATTTATAAGCATGCTATATTCACAACTTCCTTCTGATCCAATACTCTGATTATGCAATCAAATAACTCCAATAAGAGTTTTGCATTACCATACTTTCTTCATTAAAATGCTTTTTTTCCACAAACAAGTAGAATAGAAAGCAGTGGAATCCTGTATCAACTTTGCTTTATTTCATCTTAGTGCTATGGAGTAACTCTGCCTTCCAAGAGATTCAGACAATTCAGAAAAAGTGTATGAATTTAATTATCCAGTCCAAGTGGTACTATGTTGGTGACAGCAGTCTTTAATCAATAAAGATAAGAATATACCCTAAAGCTGATGATAACGAACATATGAGAAATATGCATAATGTCTCATCACTTTATATACTTTCTAAATTGCGATAATTAAAGCAAATGAGTAAAGAAAACAAATAAAATTATTGTTTCAGTTATATATTTCCAACATCCTTCTTCAAAGAGTAAACAATGTGAATACAGTGAAAAAACAAGTATACAAACAATTCTAGAGGAGCTCATGTTTCATTTTCCTTGAAATCAATGTATCTGATTTAATTTTATTTATTTTTCTTTATTACTTATTTGTTAACCAGGTGGGTGGAATGGTCCAAGCATTCTTTCTGGCCATCGCCCAAGTCACAAATGGCACACACAGTTAACAAATGCACATAAAATGAGATGCCTAACAGACAGCTGACCAACAAATTTAGACTGAAGGCATTTCAGGTCAAGCCAGTTTAGAGTCCTGTAAGATAAAATTATTTACTTCCAGATTCATGGGTAATGCAGGCTGTTAGAAGAAAGTCAAAGGAATGTTATATGAATGTATTTATATGAAGGCATGCAGACACTATATAGTCTGTTTACAGTGTCATACAGTAACTTCCACATTTACAAATTACAGACTTGGCATTCAAAGTAAGACAGACAACATTTTGGTCTATTTTAACAATTTATTTTAAAATAAACCATGCTAGTTTAGTGTGGGCAACAGTTATAGCATTACAATCAAAACTGTCTTTTAGTTTAAAACTATTTCCTGTGATAACTCTAGTACAGGCAGAGTGTTTGACTAAGCATTAGAAACACAGGGCTGTCATACCCAGCTGATGTCCATTATCATTAGGGTCACTGCAAAAATATCCCAAACAACAAACTAAAACAATGATTGAGAAGGTCACTGAAAATATGATCAGCAAAAACAAAATGAAAACTCCAGGTAAGCTAGATCTTCCACTGAGTGACCTCCCAAACCTCTTGTATCAGAGGCACATGGGATATATGCAGATGAGCCTTATGAACATCAGGTGTTTCAGATAATTGGCAATTCTGAATGCCCATGACTTGTTTCATCATTTGACTGGACAATTTATTTTTGGCCTTGTTATGACCTTGTCAGCACAGTACAAGCAGAGTGTTTGACTAAGCATTAGAAACACAGGGCTGTTATACTCAGCTGATGCCCATTATCATTAGGGTCACTGCAAAAATATCCCAAAAATATCCCAAACAACAAACTAAAACAATGAGTGAGAAGTTCACTGAAAAAACAATCAGTAAAAACAAAAATGAAAACTCCAGCAAAGCTAGAACCTCCATTGAGTGACCTCCCAAACCTCTTGTATCCGAGGCACATGGGATATATGCAAATGATCCTTATGAATACAGAATTGTGGAGCTTTCTTTTTCTGTGCTCCAGACATCCTACAACAGACTGTTCATTCAGGCTGGTCATAGTAAGGTAGTAACTTCACTTTATACATGTGATTTTTAGTTAACCATAACACTTGAAATATCTCCTGCTCATCTTCATGCTTCATACTAGAGCACTAATTGAAATATTAAAGTAAAACCTGAAGAGAAAAAATACAGAATGTTGTGAATGCTTTTATGTTAACATAATATATTTAGGTGTGTGGAATAAATAAAACCTGATAGCATCTGAATACCAGACAGAAAAGCAAAATAAAACCTAGCTAACTTATATTTTCATTTAAATAAAATATATATGCAATGCCAATAAATTCTAGTTTAATATTAGTGAAATTAATCTTAAAATTTGTATTATGGTACAAAGGAAAAACTTCCTGGAAGTAGTTGCCATCTCTGAGTGGAATGCAGAACACACTGGCACTTGCCCGGAGCTGTACTTTTGATGTTTTGGAAGAATTTCTCTAGGCATCAAACTGTACTATGGTTAAGGTTTATGCCCCACATTTTAGGGTCTTTAGTCTGGGTCTTTCCAGTCATTCTGAGGTTATGTTATTCCTTTGACTATGTAATTTTTTTATCTAGTTTCCTCACCAAATCATGTTGGCAGATTAGTTGCTTAAATATTATGAAACCATCTGTGTCTGAAAAGTACTTTGGTTGAATTTTCTGTTATGTGGTTTTCCCCTGTTCCCTTACATTTATGTGTCTGCAGAGCTTGTTACTTGAAATAAGGGGATGTACAACACTAGATCTGGGAAAATGCCACCTTTTAAAGAAAAATGAAAATCTTTCAGTGAAATGAGTTTTCAATCAAATGCACCCAAGTACTGCCCGTATATATTGCATTTATCTTTGCCCTTATGACCTCAGTTGTGGCTGAAAGGGTTATAAGAAAAAAAATGCAGTTACTTACCACATAATAAATAGACAGATAAATAAAGTAGGAAAGAAGAATACATAAAGCACTGCAAGAGATTGGAATACTTCTAAAAGAATTTAAACAAAATGCAATAATATGGGGTGGCAGTTCATTTCCTGACTGGGGACTTTGTATGAATAAATGCACGCTATAAGCATTTTAAGATTTATATTTTGTATATAAAGATATGAACTTGGATCTTCACTAGAAAAGTGTGATTTGTTAACTGAAAAATATTTTTGTCCCATTACTGATCATTATTGAGATTTTTTTTGTATTAATTTATTGTTTTATTTTCTTTAACCCTTAGAAGGTTGTTATGGCAGATGTGCCAGATTCCTTTTAAATTAGTAAATAAAAAGACTTCTAAAAGCTTTTACTTGTTAATTTTGTATTTATTTGTACTTCAGTCAGTAGGGCCTTCTGTGAATAGTCTGCATATTTTCCCTGAGTCCAGATGGACTTTCACTGAGTTTTCTTGTTCCAGCACCATCTCAAGGATGGGTCTATATTATCTTATCACATGCTGACAAAAGCGAACGATAAATAATCGACCCCATGTAAGCAAAAGCTTGCAATGTTGAAACCTCAGAACAGTGATTTTTTTCCAAGGGAAAAAAAAAATCGCTGTTCCGAAAAAAAAAAATTAAAACATTACATAATAAGCCCCCCACACCCCCAACATGGGGGGATGTGCCCCCACACCCCCCTAATTAAATATACCAACTCCAAGATCGCACTACAGTGCCACAAACGGCAAAGTAACGAAAGCGGCCAAGCAAATTCTTTCCCAGGGAAAGAATTCGCTGAAAAGCCACTTTGCTATTTTGCCTTTTCACTGTTTTTGGTTCGAACAAGACACATTCGACAAATGCTTCTGTGATCTGGTAATAGAAAATCCTCAAGGACATGCTACAAAAAGATGGGAATCTTTTGAATTGTGCATAGAAGTGTGTGCAGTGCATGTGAGTAACTATGTCTGTGTATGTTCTGCAATGGACTCACATCCTATCCAGGACTGATACTCTGCCTTATGTCCATTGCTTGCCAGAGTAGGCTCAGCCTCCCCTACAACACTGAAAAAGTATAACATGAGTATCAAAGAATGAATGAATGAATTTTTGTAATGGAGTACATCTTTACCAATGAATGAACACTAAAGGAATGTCTACATTTTGAGAAATGTAGATAAACTCATCTATTAAGCTTCCTATGTTTGTTAGCTGTAGCACTCATTGTGATCCCTCATACTAAAAATGCAATTTATGAACTGACCTGTTGTCACAGGGGTATGACACATACTTGTACTGATGACGGCTTATGTTCATTTAGTGACCTGGCTGACAGAGAAATGTCAATGACATGGAGAAAGGACCATTTTTGCCTAGTGTGGTTCCATCTGTGATAGCTACAGGCCGCTGGTTGCCACTGTAATGTTAAACTATGCTGGCCTAGCTGGATAGGTGGGGGAAAGAAGTGGGGACTCTAACATTAAGGTAGGAGGCTTCCCACGGATGATGCAAGCCCATCTGTGAATATATGGTAATATTTGGCTGACTGATGAACAAACCTGCTTCTTGTGGGATTTGAAAAGGTAGGACAGAGTCCCATTGTTCATTAATGGAATGGGGCACCAAGGCTCCTTGCAGAGAACTCTTGCCTGGAATTAAATTAAGAGGTTAGATATCTATCATCGGTGTCCTAGCACCTACACTTTAGGGAGGGGATACTAAAAAAATGACAGAAGCAAAATACTCCCTGAGCCTCAATTGTTAGTCTTGGGTCAATGAACACTGCCAAATGTAAAAGGTGAAAATGCATTTTTTTTATTTTGTCACTGAAAAATGGCACTTTTTATTAAAAAAATATTGCACAACTGCACTGTTATTTGAATAAAGCAACAAACAAAATAGTGCATAAATAATATAAAACAGCTATTAATCCTTCTTAAGTACCTAAGACCAAAGAATTAATAATGGACTTCAGGAGGACATATGAGGTACTTCAATCTCTGGAGATTAACGGAGTGGTAGTGGAAAGAGTTAAAAGTACCAAGTTCCTGGGGGTGCATATCTCCAATGACATGCTGGATGACTCACATCAACCACACAGAGAAGAAGGCACAACAATGTCTGCACTTCCTACAGAAACTGAGGATGGCGAACCTGGCACAGACTTTCCTCAAAGTCTTCTATAGGGGTACCATCAAGAATATCCTTTCTAATAACATCATCATATGGTACAGAAATTGCAAAGCATTTGACCAAAAGGCTCTTGAGAGGGTAATGAAGGCAGCAGAAAAAAATCATTGCTTGCCCAGTCCCATCCATGGATGAGCTGCATGAGCCTAGGTGTGTGGGAAGAGCTAGGAAGATAATAGATGACCCCACTCATCCTGTGCATGGTCTGTTCTTCCACCTCTCCTCGGAGAAACGATATCGCAGCTTACACTGCAAATCTAGACTGAACAAGAGTTGCTTCCCTCTATCCATAAGGCTGTTGAACTCAAATGTCAAGCATGAGAGTAGATAACAGGATCAATATCCCACAAGCTGGGGTCTACTGTCTATAGTAACTATTTGGCAATAACCTGAACAGTTAGCTGATCTCTTCTATTCCTATTAGTGCAATAGCCAGAATGAGTCATCACTCATATATGTGCAATATGAACAGAGTTTATCACTCTACTAATGTGGATGTGCAATATTCTAAGCCAGGCACAAAGGGAATTCTTAGTCTGTGCAATACTTACTATTATACAATGACCCCCCCCCCCCATTAATATTCTAAAACGTGCACACTGATTGGTCAGCGTGCACGATGTAAATCAGAGTTATACTAATGGAAAAAGGTTCGGTCGCCCAGACTTTTTCCATTAGTATAAGTCTTTTTTTACAGCAACGGAGAATGCAAGATCTCCGTTGCACACTGTCTCGCTATGTTAAAGGAGTTTAACATAGCGAGACAGCTTTACAAAAAAGTAACGGAGATCTTCCTTTCTCTGTTGCTTTTTTTAAAGCTGTCTCACTATGTTAAACTCCTTTAACATAGCAAGACACTTTGTAAAAAGCAACGGAGATCTTGCTTTCTCCGTTGCTTCCACCCACAGCTCTGATGTACTGTATAAGCATACACATGCGCAGTACATCAGAGCTGCTGCAGAATACCAGACAGCTGCGGAAGGGCAGCAAGGAGGCATTATACAATGCCATTATTTAAGAAAAGTAATTTTTTTTTTCTTAAATAATGTCATTGCATAATAGCAATCACCCACTTCTGGGTGTGGGTAATGCTGGATTTACCCACGGTTGTCTTTGTTTGGCCACATGGGCTTCACCCTCGTGACCAAACCACACCAACCGTGGGTAAATCCAGCATTACCCACACCCAGGCATGGGTTATTGCTATAGTATAATATTGTCTAATGTCTTATAGTTCTATATATGGTAAATGAATGTGTTGTGAAGTACCCTAATTATTACTGTATGTGAATCTCTCTTACTGTCCCTCTAATTATATGTTATGTCTTGCACTGGGAAAAGCAATGACATTTCATTTAGCTGGCACTACTAGGTACACCTCATCAACAAAAAAGTTTAGTTTGACTTTGACTAATCATATAAAATGTTACACAACAGAAATTAAACATTATTTTAAAATAAAGGATACAAGAACAGGATTTAAAGTAAAAAGAAGGTGAAATCAGTGGCTGCTCATATCAGTATGGAAGATGATGGTATCTGTGAGAGTGTAAAATAAACAGTTTTGGGAAAGAAACATCCATTGATAACAGCAGTGGAAAGCTTGGTGTGTTTATATGCTGCCACCTTGAGGTCTAAAACTAAAAGTTAACTGGAGATGCACAGAAAACATTTTTAGTGAAGTGTAATTGGTTTTCTTTCAGCTTGCAACATTTGACAGAAATTATATAATAAAATGTAACTAAACTGCTTAACAACCATCATGGTTGACCTGTTATTTGCACTTCAGTGTTAAAGTTAGCTGATTATTTCTCTATATATGAAAATTCTTACTTTTTGGATGAATTTTTGCTCCCTGAAAATATATCATTGAGTTGGTAGGAACTTTCTGTTCGCAGTGATTACTTAAACTCTGCAGTATATATTAGTATGCCTATTGTTATGTTTTATGTTTCTCTGAGATGCTATGATTTCAGTAATGATCATTTAAAGCATAACATGGAATTTTCCATGGCAGGTAAACAGATGGTGTTATTTTTCCAGGCTGCTGTTTTCATCTGGGAATGAATGAATGGGAATGAGAATGATCCACCAACTCATATGTTGGAAGCTGTCCTATATTCATTTCTTTCATAATTTTTAAGGTAACAGGAATATACTTTAATTCCTACCCAAGCCATTGCTTATCTCTGTTGAATATATATATATATTTTTGCTTTAAGTTCATTACACAAACCACAGAAAGTGAAATAAGGCAGTGGGTTCAGTCTAGCCAGCATTATTTTTCAAAACCACCCCTAAGATTTATGAGTTTACTACACCATGGAAGCCTTTATTGAAAATATTTCCTCAGAGTATTAAGCCCAAGCAATTCAGAGACCTGAACGTCCAAACACAAGAATCATTCATCTCCACTAAACATACACTGCATGCAACACAATTATCATTAAAACCTAAGAAGACCAAACTTATTATGTTCACACCTAAACAATATTCTATTGTCAAATCTCTCTTTAGCATTACTTCTTCTAACAAAATCAAAACTGAATATGTAACTCATACCAAACTCTAAGTGTCATCATACATGATGTTATGAAATTTGCCCACCACATAAAGCTATCAGCAAAATGCATGAAAAAGTCACCCTATATCATGCACAAAAAACTTGGCACTCTATAGTAAGCTAAACCAAGCTATGCAAATCATTCTACTCTGCTGTTACTCACCCTTCTATATGTTGGTCCTACATTTGTCAACCTGCAAGCTACCCAAATAACCATGATAAAAAATGCCACAACAAAATAGTTGAATTTGTAGATGATATGTCCTATAGATCCCAGATTAAAACTGCCTCACTATTAAATATCCACACAGCTAAAAACTGCTGACCGTCTAAGTTTCCAAGCTGAAAAGTGCCCAACACTAAAAACATTATCCAACCTTATTCCCCATCTAAGACTCTTTGTCTACTGAGAAATTCTTACTGCACCAAATTAAAGTAAACATCTCAGTTGACTCACTGTATTCCTCTCACATCTCTTAAGTTTGGAATTATTTTCTCCTCTCATTCAAACAAAGTAAGTACTTGAAATCCTTTGAGTATTGGAACAACACTTAAGGTCTCATGGCTTTGCTTATGCACCACACCTGGCTAATCCCCTTAAACTATCCCTTTTCAATCTATCTCATCCTGCTCTAAAATGACTCCTTGGCCAGTAATCTTCTATCATATCCTGTATTTTTACATTTACTTGGTCACATACACTCTATCACACTCTGCTCAACTTTACATTGTTATGAAAGCTCACTTTGCCACTCTTCTACTATCCTAAAATACTATGGGTCTAAAGTTTATTAGTCTAAACACTCATTCTGATCTACCTTTAAATGATTTCTCATTGCACTGCATTACCTGTATCATGATTAGAATATGTCTGTATGCTGACTATTCATATGTATCGTGTCAATGTTTTTGTTTTCACGCTCCTGTTTGCTCAAACAATCATTATTTTTTCCCCATTACTGTATTCTCAAATGAATCATTACACTATGTACAGTATGTATGTTACTGTCTCTCTGAATCTTGTAGAGCTTTTCTCTCTGGGACTGTACTGAAAATAAGTCTTCCACCCTGACAGAGTTTCCATGTCAACAAAATCAATATAAATAAATGGATCCTCACTACAGCAGTATTTAGGCACCTCAGGTAGCATGGACAGCAATCTTTTGGTTTACATGTTAAATATCATGTCTATTTACATTCTGTGACTATTAACAACCTGTGTTGTAATTAAGTTATAGTACAAGTTTGGAGATGTTATGCTGGGTGTGTTTATGTAGTTTTTATACATCCTTGGTTTTAGAGATTTAATTGTTGTTTTACAAATTAAATTGCACAGTAGCACTTTAAATATAGTTGTCATGTTAACCCAGATTCGCGCCTAAAAGTTTATTTAAGATGGCGTATATACTAAATGAATGAGTTCTGAAGAAGCCTACTATGGATAGGTGAAAGCGCTAAACTCTAGTATCATGTTTGTAATATGCAGTTTTATTTTTGATTGTTTTCAATAAACGTTAGCTGTGGTCGTCACATACTGTGTTTCCTCATTAGTTGCGTGAGAAGATAGCACAGTACTGTTTTATTTTAGTTGTTTTTCCTCGCAACATTGTTTTCCGTAGTTGCTATAAATGGGGAAGTCTAGTGATGCAGCTAATGATAATTAGCCATGCCCTCTGCCACAGAAATGGCACAGGTGCCAAGAATAGCATGATGAATTAATTCTGCATATCTCTAAAATGTTATTTTGGTTGTGAGGAGAAAAATATATTCCATTTTTTGATGACATGCACACATTCACTCCTAGTGCTGAAATGAGGAACTAGTGAAACTAATGGTATGTTTTATAAGGTCATGTGTGTGTGTGTGTGTGTGTGTGTGTGTGTGTGTGTGTGTGTGTGTGTGTGTGTGTGTGTGTGTGTGTGTGTGTGTGTGTTATGTGTGCGTGTGTATGTTTGGGTAGTCAACCTGTAGGAGGCCCTTAAAATAAAGCCACCCTTGTATGTGATAGCTTCATTTTACAGACCTCTTTCAGGGTGACCATCCAAAAGTGTGGGTGTGGGGGAAAAGTGAGTGGTTCTGTGTTTGTATGTGTGTGTCTCTATGCTTAGGGACAAGTTTGATGATATCTAGATATGTATGTGTGTATATGTGTGTGCGCGCACATTGTTAGATGCCTGCCAATCGCAATGCCTCTGCTGATAGAGGGAACACTAGCACAGTCAGATCTTGCAGCACAGTATTTGATTCACTTTACCATGTTTCTGAATCAGAGATTATCACAGTGATAATCTTTCTGTATCCTAGATATTGTTATTTAATGTAAGACTATGGCAGTGATCCCATCAGAGAACTTAAATAAAGATGAGTAATACCAGTGAAGATAACTCTAATGGAGCACATCCCCCTTATGAGTAATACCAGTGAAGATAACTCTAATGGAGCACATCCTCCTTGCTCTTAGAAGACATAAAGCTAGACCCCAGTAGACCCCAGTAGCACCACCATCTCCACTTTATACTCCCTTGAAGAGTAGAAGTATATGTGTGTTAGATGCATAAATGGCAATGCAGAGAACAATACCACCCCGCCACTACCAGAAGGTGGCACTGTCCCTGTCATGCACAAAACTCATCAAGCTCCCCATCCTATTGCTGTTCAACTCTGGTAAACAATTTTGAGCCTCTCACAAAATTGGAGTTCTAACCACTACATAGTCTTAATTTGTAGCACCCTTCCTTATTGCAGCCTTTGTGCATCACACACAAAAAATCTTAATGTAACTCTATAACTAGGTACACGTAATGTGCATATTTCTTTTATGTACACGCCATATCCTTATGTGTGCCGTTCCACATTTTTGTCTCTTACAGACACACACACACACACACACACACACACACACACACACACACACACACACACACACACACACACACTGTTTTATGTTTCACCATCTCTGGTACACACATTTTTCCCCACTTCAACCCCAGCTATACTGTTTCATCACTGGTACATATATTTCTAAATCACAACCCTTGCTTATAAGCATACTGACCCCACCAGAGATACACCATCACTACAACCACACAACTTCTCTCAGTAAGGAACCTAGCACTACTATGACACTCAAGATTTAATACAACATAAGTCTAAACAAGTAAATGATTTATGAAAGTACTGTCAAGATAATATGTGCTCTACTACAAAACTATTGCATAGGCACATATTTCCCTGGTATGTTAAGGTAACTGGCATGGTGGATAGGGCAAAAGACTGGAGAGCTATCATGCCACACTGTCAGCAGGATGACCACTACTGTAACACCTGCTCAACCTGTTCTAGTCATGTACATCAGCACAATCCCAAATCTTTACTTGTTGAGCTGTAAACAGACTGTCTGTACATACTATATCCAAGATGTTTTGGGGTGCTGCAAGTCTATGAACTATAAATGTTACTTCCTGAAACACTCCAAGCCTCAGAACATTTGCCTGATATATGCTAATCTGTTTCTGGGATTTTTGGAATCTAATTTAACTTATATCAGTGAGCATAGTTACTTTTTCTACAAGACTTTCATGTAGCATAGATTTTTGGATGATTGTTGGTTGCTTGAACTTCTTTCTTTTGTTGACTATCTTAACAAAAACCCTTTAGATATTATCTTTATAGCTACATACAGTCTGCTTGCTATCAAGTTTTTGAATGAAACTGTAACAAAAATAATTAATGGTTCAGTACACACCTCACTGGATAGGAAACCTTTTTTAATGAATTCATTACTAGGAGCATCCTGCTGCCATCCCAGATTCATGGTTAACAACATTCCATATTCTCAGTTTCAAATAATCTTGCAGGATCTGTAATGTTCCTATTGTCATGGAGCGTTAGGCACAGGACTTGGTGTCTAGGTTTTTAAAGAGGAGCTACAAATAAGATGTGGTCAGAAGAGCAAAATATAGGGCTCCCTGTTGAAATGTTGTCACTTGAAATGCCAAGTGCTGACATGCTGGGGGAAAAAAAGGCTGAAAACACTAGAGAAGAGCAAATTTCAAAGACTGCTCTTGTCCTTAACCCCCCAGAACTTACATATATACCAGCTTCCTTAACCCCCCAGAACGTACATATATACCAGCTTCCTTAACCCCCCCAGAACTTACATATATACCAGCTTCCTTAACCCCCCCAGAACTTACATATATACCAGCTTCCTTAACCCCCCAGAACTTACATATATACCAGCTTCCTTAACCCCCCCCCAGAACATACATATATACCAGCTTCCTTAACCCCCCAGAACTTACATATATACCAGCGTCCTTAACCCCCCAGAATGTACATATATACCAGCTTCCTTAACCCCCCAGAATGTACATATATACCAGCTCTGAGATCTACCTAGTAGAAAAGGGAATATCCTGAAAAATGGTATCTCAAACAATCTTTCAGCCATCCAGTCTCTGTACTTCAGGGCTCACTCTAGTGGTTCCTGACATTTCAAATATTATCAAATATAGGGTGTGAGACCAACCTATAAACATTTTGTTAACATATCAGCAGAGGCTAAGTAGGCATTCACAAGATGATACTCCAGTATGGTTTGTGACCGCTTTTGGCAATAACACTTTTAAGATCAGGAAAGGTTTTAACAGGTTTTTACTCATTCTTAAGGCTGATCAATTTTTTTCTCTTCTACTGTTGAGACCAAATGCATTTTTTTTCCTTTTGCAGAAGTTGTAGCTTAAAAATCTACAGAGACATAAAACTACACCACCCTTGCTAAGGACTAAAACTATGAAACCTTCCGAATGTTTCCCTTGTGGTGCTTGTCATTTTTATGCATATGTTTGTCAGTCCAACATTTTTAATTTAAAAAAATCCACATAACATTTCTGAAATTGAATAATTTATAACTTAGCAGTGAGTGGGTGATTTACCTGGTAAAGTGTGCATGTGGTACTTTCTTTGATGGCCAAGTTTCTTACAAATTTAAACAAAGACTTTTGCTAAGTCTGAAGTGATCTATGCTATATGAAAGAACAGGAGTGCACTAGCTAAAGTAAAACATGAAAGTGCCAGTTTTACTTTTGTTACTATAGATAAACTCAATGGCTTTATTCCTAAAACAGATGGAAAGAAAAATACTTTAAGCAGAAAAGAACAAAGGTGGCTTGCTAGTTTGGGTGTTTTATATACTCCTAGGTTAAATTAAATTCTTAAGTTAGCGCACCACTATTTCCAGGTCACAGCATCAAATATGGAAGGTTTTATTCTTCTCACAATTTCACTCGAAATATTTTGCTGACCCTCAAACTTCATGCAACTGTGATTCTAGATGGTAAATAGTTGATTCTACTTCTTATATGCTTGCTGTCTACTACAGCTGTAACTGAAGAATTGTTCTTGTTTTGACACTATTTTGAATATATATTAATTTTCTTAGTGTTTTACTTTAGTCAGTATTGTACTACTTCCAGGTTTCATTTACTGCATGTTTTGCTTGTAGTTGAATTCTTTGTTGCTGATTTATCAGTTGATAATATAATGTCAACATTATTATTTGGCAACCCAGTTTGGTAATTTGCAATGAAGTTTACTGTTTACTACTATCATTGATGAAAAAGTATTTGTTTTTGTTGTAGCAACTTACTTTATTTCATATGGTATCTTCCTCTCTCTGGTTCGAACTGCTGCCTGTATGCTTTGTTTGTATGTTTCCAAATGTGGTTCTACTATGAAATGCCAACTTCATGAAAGTTGATGTTCAGAAAGAATGAAAAAAATACCCAAAATCCAAAATGGAAAAAACTCCTTTTTTTTTTTTGCAGGGTACAAGCTGCCCCTGCACCCTCTGATGTGTGGGAGGCAAGTCCCTCCACATCTCTGAACTTATACATACCAACTCCTCATTCATATCAACTCAAAGAAGGCTGAAATCTCTCTAATGAAACGAATCATTGCCAGTCCACAATTTGATTTCCTATTGGGAAAGTATTCAGCATTATGCCATTCATCTTTTTTTCTGCAGGTGACTGACACTCGAGCAATTTCACCCCAAGCATGTGTAGGGAAGCCTCCAAATGTAAATGTTTTCACAACTGAATTTCAGCTACCAGATGGAGTTAAGTACCATGATGTCATGAATGAAAAAAATAGTTTCCACTGTAGCAACTTACTTTATTTCATATATCTACCATTCTTAGTTTCAGCTCCTGTCTGTACTCTAAATATTTATAGCTCCATTTGTGAATAGCTTTTCTAACTGATCTCATGCTTCTGTTTTATTAGATGCCTGCCAGATGAAGCTATTTGCAACACATCAGCTGTTTTGCTACCCTTGAAGCTTACAAGAAAGTCTATTAGCACCACGTTAACAAAATGAGAATAAAATAAGAATAGAAGTGGCTTGTAAATCTGAGTGATAACATATAATTCTTGGTTAAATTAAATACTTCAGTCAGCATCTCTATATTTTTGTGTTCCAGCATTAGGTACAGTAATTTTTGTATGTCTTACAATACCAATTAGAATGTTTTACTTACATTTCAAAAACTTGTTGCTGCTACCAGTTGGCTATCAGATGGGGTCATCTGCAATGGACCTGCTGTTTACTACAAGGTACTTCTTGCTATGGCAACAACATGGTTTAACTAATGCAACATTCAGACAGTTTTTCATTTCAGTCAATACTCTACAATTTGCTGGTTATAAATGCAAATGTTTTTCCTCTTTGTATTTCATAGTGCTGTTTTAGTAGATGGTCGCCAGATGGTGCTACTAGTTATAAATCTCTGTTGTAACATTCAGAACTATCTTTCTGTGTTTGAATTACAGGGCCATTAAAAAAATGTTTCTCATTCTGAACATTTTTTTTTTATTCTTAGAGTTTTTTTATACAAAAAACCCATAAGGAAGCATGTAAGCTTTTTTTTTGCTATACTTCATCATCTTCCAAGTTCACTCTACATCAGCTCTACACCGTTTGATTTGCTGTTTAGAATCAATTGACCAAGCATGTTCTATATTTAACACTGATTGATTTGTTTTTGAGTTTTTATACACAGAAGCTCATTATTGTGAATCATTAGTTTGCTATTTTGTTGTGCTGCACAACAGAATAAAACATTATTTATGGTTATTTTTATTATACATGTATATACAGTATATATATATATATATATATATATATATATATATATATATATAAAATATAGGATCTATATTAAATGAATGAAAATCCATTACATTGCATACCAAAACAGTGACACATATTACTCGAACCGCGTAATCGAATGTTCATAGTCGGCCAACCCCACCACCCGCTACATACTACCTACCCAAACAAAATAAATAAACCACATACATACACTAACCAAATCCTACTCCTAACCCTAAAGTAAAGCACCAAAACTCAACTTCTAACCCTACACTATACCCCATATACACAATTATCTATGCACTATCCTTAACCCCTCCCTAACCCTAAGGTCCGTAACTACCGCACACTTCCCCTACGGAGCTATACCCAAACAAAATAAATAATGCACATAAATACATGTAACAAAAGCCTACTTCTAACACTACACTAAATCTTACACACATTACCTATCTATATACTTACCTTAACCCGTACCCTAACCCTAAGGTCCATAGCTATCACACACTTACCTTACGGAGCTATACCGCAGATGGGCCAACCAAAACACTTAGACATTTCAGATTTTGTGGTTTTGCACTTTTGACAATCACGTATTTCACGCAATACGTGTCGATGATTTCATATTCACGTAAACGGAGTTTCGACAATCTAATAAGAACCCATATATATATATATATATATATATATATATATATATATATATATATATATATATATATACACATATACACACACACACACACACATATACATATATGTGGTTTACCTACTATTGGTCGAGTTTAGTTAAAAGTGACCTCTGAACTGTTGACACATTTTGATCAACAATGCAGAAGGCTGACAGTTATGTGATAATGGATAATCCCTTTCCAGGGGATTGTGCCTCTCAGAATTAAAAAAAATAAATATATATATATATATATATATATATATATATATATATATATATATATCAGATATAGATATACATACATATATATATATATATATATATATATATATATATATATATATATATAGATAACAAAAAAAATATGAGCCAGCTGTTTGCTAAAGATAAATATGGAAAGATATAAATACAACAAATATAAGAAAGTATCAAGACCACCATAATATATATAAATAAAAGGATAAGCACCTTCGGGTAACAAACCCTTCTTCAGATTCCATTAAATGAATCGCCTCAAACTAATAAAAAGTAACATACAACCAATCAGATGTCATATGTAAATGTAACAGGATATACATCAAACTATTGATCAGCCATATACATGATATCCAACTGAAATAATTTCCTAACTATGTTAGAATATATTCTCATTGGTTGTGACACAAATTGAAGTACCCAATGGATAGCAAGATTTGAAAATACAAGTGATTGGGGCCATGTGCACATTGCAGCCAATCCTAAACAAATATATAAACCAGTTACTTACTCATCCTAAGCTAGGTCTTGTTATTGTTCAAAATCAATGAAACAAAAAATAAAATACAATAAAATAGAATGGAACCTCTTACTTGTTTGACTGATGCATTTGACAAGAACCTCATAAACAACAATAGAAATGCAATTGTAAAAATTCATAGCACTTCAATAGTAAATCATGGTCATAGGAAAATATTATGCACAAAAATGTATGCAAATAACAATGTTCATTGAAACTCTATTCTTTCTAAACAAATGTTAAGACAAACATAAATTCAATAAAGCAGCCCAATTACTAAGTTCATAACATTAATCACAGAGAATGCATTGTGTCTATGTAAATAAACCCGATTGCGTATGCTTTCTGTTCTAAGTGTCAACATTTATTTCAACTCAGAAAATTAAGTGTAGAAATAATAAGATGGTAGATGTTCATCAAATCCTTAAAAAATATATAAACATTGTTGATCATTTACTTAATGCAAAACCTGACCACACTGCTATTGAGCATGTTGCTGAAAAACAATCTAAATTACTTCTTAATCTGATTATATTGGTTGGAATAATATTCAGCAGCCAATAGGACTGCATAAAATGGCACAATCCCACAATTGTTGAAATATGCAAATATTATCAGCCATGTAATGCTTAACCTATAAAAACAATTCCAATCCCTTCCTTGTTTTAACTTGTAATCACAAAGAATACATTGTGTCCATGTAAACGTTATTGATCACTTACTTAGTACAAAACCTGACCCCCTGAAAGGCCAATGGTACAGTGGTTAAGGTGTATGCCTTTCAACCGCAACATGCAGGGTTTGATTCTCACCACTGGCAAGAGCTTAACTCTGCTAAGGAGCACACTACAGAAAAACAATCCAAGGCACTTCCTGTTCTAATTGTATTGATTGGAATGATATTCAGTGACCAATGGATTATGTAAGATGACACAATGCTACCAAGTATTGAAATATGCAAAAGTTATCAGCTTTACAGTGCTTAACCTGTAAAACAAATTCTAATCCCTTCCTTGTCCAGTATATTTTACCTTATTGGTCGAAGTACATTCGGCGGCTGACAGAACAACATTAAAAGCCAATGGCTAATTCACCTCAAAAATCCTAAAAGAATGAGTCATGAATTTTAAGAAGTCGAATAATATATGATATACTGTTAAAATCAACATAAAATAATATTCTTGAAATTCAAATCAGGCCACAACATTATCGAAGCTTACTCTTCTTCAATGCTGGTTTAAGAAGTAGGCATGTATTTAGTCCCAGGGGAACATCAGCATGTAAATTCCCAGTCCACTGCATCTCTGCATATTCGGTCTCATTTACAAGATTGTCACCTTGAATGTTTATAGAAACAATCTGTAATACCTGAAACATAAAAGAATGTTCTGAATTACACAGAATGTGCTTTTTTTATCTTTAAGGCGGATGTCACTAATGTGTTTTGACAGCCTCTCTTTGAATTGTCTGTTGGTTTTACTAATATAGAAACTTGTGCAACAAGCGCATATAGCAACATATACAATGTTTCAAGTCTTGCAATCTGCATAGAAGTGAGGAAGATATTTTTTATGAG